>NW_025893757.1:0-101771 GCF_002878395.1 Capsicum annuum | reverse complement strand
GAAGGTTTAGTGGTTCGTGAGCTTTCTTTGGATTTGAGGTATGTTAGACTTATTCCTTGTTAGATTGAGCTATGTTATAGTATAATTGTGATATCTTTTTAGATTGAGAGGGTTTTTATTTATTGAATTGATTAATGGTAAGGCTTGGGATTAGTTTTATCATTTAAGTCACTTGAATTCATAGATTGGAATGATTGACTTATAGGCTTGAACCTTGATGAATTGGACTTTATGTCTCATGTTTAGCATGAAGATGCCTTAGTTATCTAGCTGGATGAGAGTGACCTTGTCACTCATGTAGTAGGAAAGTTGACCCTAGTTTCTTACATAAATTGAAGTGCCTTAGATACTATGGTTGAGTTAGGTGTAGTGCTTGGGAAAGACTTTTACCTTACGACTATTAATGGCTTGCTATATATGTTGGATTTGATTTAGATACCTTAGCCTAGACCGGGGCAGAAGTTGGACTTAGAATGTATTGAGGGAATTAGAAGGGAGTTCTTGACCCTCCTTAAGTTTGGATTGATGTAGTTGTCTTGAAGACCTTAGACGCTTACTTAATGCCTAGGAAATACTCCCTTGGAAGCATATTGGCTACCCTTGGTAGTAAATTATGGTGATTCCATTAGAACTAATGTTCATGGTTTAATTGATTATAATTATTGATGATGCCATAATGAGCTATTGTTATTTTATTAAATGAGCCATGACCATGTGATTAATTAAGATATAGATTTGCAACTGCTCAAGTTAGCAATAAACATTTTTATGCTAATGGTGGGATAATGAATAGGTTACTTGTGGGCCATTACTTATGATAATGCTTATGATTATTCTCATGGTCTAATGGACTCGATTATTGACTTATAACTTATAATATTCATGTTATATATATACACACTTATTGATAATGTGACATGGATGATGAAAGAGGAAATATGGAGGTATGCACTTCTTACTTCTCCTCTTATATTTATTTAATTTAGCCCTCGTAGGGCTTGTTCCTTACTTAGCCCTTATGGGGCTTATTCTTTACTTTAGACCTTGTGAGGCTTGCTCTTTATTTTCAACATTGAATTCGATATAATAATGATTCCCGACAACACCGGAAGATATTATGATGATATATTTATACCCGACATGGCCGGAGGAGATTGTGATGATGATATTGATACCCAACAAGGTCGGAGGATATTATGATAATGATACCGCGCAAGTCCGAATGGTGACTATGATGATATACCCATCAAGTTCAATGGATGATTATTTGATGTGCCTACGTGTACATCTACTGGTTCGAGTCTGTCTAGTCCTATGTATGGCAAATTTCACAGTTTTATATATACATATATATGTGTGTGTGTGTGTGTGTGGATGTAATGTGTCATTAGGATGTCGGATGTAGCCCACTAGTGTTAGATGCATTTAAAATGGTGTAGTTAATGATTTATAATAACTAAGGATTGGTGATAGATATTGTTTAAATTATAAATCAAGACTAGTTGGTAAGCGGGAAACTAGTTGTAAAATGAGGACTCGCTTAGTGAGTAATAGTAGTGATAAATAATGGTTAGTTAAGAAATGTTGGCTATTAAAATGGCTATGTGGTGAATAGTTGTCTAAAAAATACCTATAATTATTTGATGGCTATAAATATAATAGAATAGTTGATGATCTTTGTTTAGCTAATAAATAGTGGTTAATGGGTATTAACAATTGATATTGGGTGTATTTATGAATTCTAGTGTCATTATTCTAGCCTTTTTAGCCTTTTTTAGGATGATTCATGAGCTATATGCATTGATAATGACATAAATGTGTATTGAAGTGTTAAAGCATGTGTTTATGATGTTTAAAGTGAGTTCTAAGCAAGGTTGTACTGAAAAGATTCATTTAGAGTTCAACTTGGAAAACTCGCGTTACTAGCTTAAGCTAGGTATTTGTCTAGTTGATTTTGGTTGATTATATTGTGTTTAAATTTTTCCAAATGGTTTTCATGTGTAATAATGAGTGGAATAACGTGTTGTTAGTGATTAAAGTTCAATTTGAATGAGTGTACAACTGGAACAATAAGTGAAAGATCAATGTGAACTAGCTTAGCTTAGCTCTTGTTTTGATTCGTCGTTATGGATGTAGTGCTGTGTTTTTCTGTTAATTTGTGTGGTGTGGTGATGTAGGATACTTTTGGAGCTGAATATGATGATATTTTAATGTTAAAGAGGCTTGGAATTTATGAGAAAGATGCCACAAGATAAAGGATCAAGAGGGGAGAGTCAACACTTAATCAAAATTTGGAGAGCAATTTCCAGAGAGGCAGGGCAATTTAGAGGCACTGCCCCACCTGGATCTGGGATATAGCCAGGGAGACACCTTGCCTAGAGTAGGGATAAACCCATGGAGATGCCTTACCCAGTCCCGAGCTCAATAGATGAAGGTTTTCTTGTCCAACACAGAATGGACTTACTCTTATACTATAAATACATGTTGTATCACATTTTTACACATCTTTTAGCATATTTTGGAGAGCAAAGGGCTGCTACATTTCTTCATTGAGTTTTTATTATTTTTATTTATTTATCATGTTTTTAGTTGTTAATTACTATTTTGTGATTATGATTATGTCTATGCGTGGCTAAACGCCCTTTTCCAGGGTTAAAGACAAATACATGAGTACTATTGTTTTGAATTAAGTTCATTAATTTTTCTTATCATTATTGGTGGTCAGTTTATCTTTTATTTAATTATTTTAAGGATCCGCGACCCTTAGAACATATCAATTGTTTACCTTTTTATCTCGGGAGAGGGAATAGGAGATAAAACATGGAGATGAACAAAGTATGGTTTTCATTCTTTTATAAAATAAAGAATTGAACTTAGCACCTAGGACAAGGATATACTTAGGAGCCTTACTTGATTTAAACGTAGGATGATAGATTAAATAACCTAATTGGATCATTACATTCATGCTCAATGTTGTAGTTGTAAGTTTAGGTAAAGGATTAGTGGTCGGGAGACCATGATCACGCAATTAATCTTATGAATAAACAACTAAGATAAGCAAGTTAATGAATGAAATTCAATGACACAGTATGATTGTCGAAAGTGATTTAACCCTGGTTTTTCTCCTATTGATTGTTACAAGATCTTTACTTTACAAATTATTTACTTTACATGCAATATACAAACTCAATTCTCTCTGTTGGTTACTTTTGCACCAATTTAATCTAAATTGTGAACTAAAATAGAATCATTGTTAAATTAAGTCTATGTGGGATTGATACTTGGCTTCTTAAAGGCCACTTTACTACTTGATAAGACCACGTACACTTGAGTGTACGCTTGGGCAATGTCAAGTTTTTAGCGCCATTATCGGGAACTTGTTATTTGACAATTGTTTATTTTAGTTTTACATTTAGACTTATTTAGTATTTTTTCCCTTGGTCTTGGTTTTGTCATTGCAGGAAATAGGTTATAAGATAATAAGCTGGCAAGGATTTGGGATTTGGTTGGACCAAGCCCAGAACCTAAACAATTTTTCCATCAACGCAGAAGAGAAACAATCTTTCTCTCCCTAATTCTATAAATCCAAGACGACCAAGACTATACTATTCCAATGGTTGAAAAAAAAGGCAGCCCGAAGGACAGTTAGGGAAGTGGAAGTCCCACTTCTGAAGAACTTAAATTCCCTAATTCAAAGGCCAGCTACTGGGGGAATTTTGAGTTAAAGAACAACATGGTGTAGCTTCTAAGCAGCAGTGTACAGTTTGCAGGGCTTTCACACGAGGACCCACTAGTCCACTTGCATAACTTGATTGAGCTTACAAATACATTCATTCGGACTGGGGTGAGTACATATTATATGTGACTGACACTATTTCCCCATTCTCTGTTGGGGGAAGCTAAAAGGTGGTTGAATACGGAGCTGGCTAATTTGATCACATCATGGGACGACTTAACTAGAAAGTTCCTCATTAGATTCTTTCCTTCAAGCAAGACTACGAGACTTGGTAGTGAGATAGTGAGCTTCAAATAGAAGCCTGATGAAAATCTATATCACATTTGCGAATACTTCAAGGCCCTTCTTGGGGATTGTCCATATCATCAACAATCCAATGAGTGTCTTCCTCATACTTTTGTAGAATCTCTTGATCATAATACGAAGATTATGCTAAATTCAACCACAGGTGATGAAGCGTTGGAGTTGAATTTTTATGAGCTGTACATATTGTTGAACTGTACAGCACAAGTAAATGTAGAGTGGCATTCAGATTCAAGAATTTCCATGAAAAGAATTGCGGGTGTATTGGAGGTGGACCAATTCAAAACCTTATTAGCACATGTTTTTGCATTACAAAATTTGATTAACACTCAGTTCAGCAGCATGAAGTTAGGAGTAGCACAACTTACAACCACAGTCAATGCCATCCAACAAGTTGAAGGTTAGTGTGAAGTGTGCAGAAATAGTGGTCACTTACAGACTATGTGTCCTTCCAATCCAGAATCAGTGATGCATGTAGGCAATGCACAAAGAACAAAATTTGGTAATGCATACAACATGAAGTGGCAGACTCAACCTTGGAATACACAACAACAGCAAATTCCACATCCACAAGGCCAAACTGATCTATCAGCTAGTAATATGGAGGAGATGTTGAAGCAGATTTTAGCTAACTAAGCACAGTTGACTGCAGACATGAAAAATTAGCAAGCGGACATAAGAAATGTAGAGTCGCAGTTGGGGCAATTATCACAAGCATTGAATAACAATGTACAAGGTGGTTTACTAGCAGATACAAAAAATCCAAAGCAAGTCATGAAAATCACCATGAGGAGCGGTAAAGAGCTTCAAGGAGAACCTCCAAAGGTAACTAAGGAGGTAGATGTAGATTTAACTCCCCAACAGGTAAATGAAAAAGATGTTTAAAAATCAAGGAAGTCTGAGTACTTGGAAGAAAAAGCTGTTTAAAAATCAAGGAAGTCTGAGTACTTGGAAGAAAAAGCTGTTAAACCAGAAAAGAAGAAGATGCTGCCACTACCCTTCCTCCATAGGCAAATTAAAGTGAAGGAGGATGCTATGATCAAAAAGTTCTTTGATACATTCATAGGACTTCACATTAACTTACCTTTTCTAGATATTCTGCAGAGTATGCCCAAGTATGCAAAGTACTTGAGAAATATGGTTGTTAATAAGGTGAAATCGCAGGGTGTGGGAGCGAGAACACTTATTGAAGAGTGTAGCGCTATGATGACATAAAAAATCCCTAAAAAATTGAGAGATTTAGGGAAGTTTACTCTCCCTATCCAAATTGGGAGTAAAATGGTCCATGTTTTTAGTGACTAAGGGGATAGCATAAATCTAATGCCCATATCTTGGTTTGAAAAATTTGGCTTGGAAAAGCCTAGATTGACCACGGTGGTTTTGTAGCCAGCAAATGAATCCATTGCCTATCCGGAAGGAATTATTGAGGATATCCTCACAAAGGTTGATAAATTTGTTATTTTTGCTAATTTTATTGTTCTTGATTTTATAGAAGACGAACATGTACCAATCATCTTACGGCATCCATTTTTAGCAAATGGAGGAACATTGAGAGATGTTAGAGAAGTCACGCTCAAACTGAGGGTAAAAGATGTAGAGGTGGTATTTGATGTATACAAAGCAGCCATACTAACGTCTCAATATAAAGATTTATGTATGATCAATTACATTGAAGAGGAAGAGTATAGGGTGGTTAGACCACCAAAGACCTCTTTTGACTACCTAATTGAGTAGCCTAAGCTTCTACTGCCAAAGCTTGACTTCTACTGCTAAAGCTTGATTTGATTCTAATTAATGAGCCTGAAAAGGCTAAAGTTGAAAAATTTATTGTTCTTGAAAATTCACACCTAAGAGGGGTAAAAAGAATAAGAAGATAGAGATCAATCATGAGAAAGAGAACAAAAGAGAACGACTAAGTTGTAGTCGTGCCACAACACTAAATCAAGTGCTGCTCAGGAGCCAATCCAAATTTAGTAGGTGTGCTTTTTTTTTTAGTTTTTTAATTTTTATTTCATGTATTTTTTGTTTTTGGTTGAGTCACAGGTTGATGAGAAGTCTGAGTACCATAAAATTGAGCTAAGGAGCATGGAAAAAATTAAGTGTGGTGTCCCATGGATCTCATTTATGTGTAAAGATGCTACTACCTAGGCTTATAGGCCTCAGAAAATATTTCTATCTCTTGCTTTTAAAATTCACTGTGGGGATAAAGTAAATTTTTAAGTGTGGGTGGGGAAATTCCTAAATTTTGGCTCAATTTAAAAATCTTTTGTGTATGATATTCTTGTTGGTGCTATTTTTGATTGCGTGGTGCAAGTGTTTTATTTGGTAAAAGCATGTTAAATGAGTGAATTACTACTTTTGAGACTCCTAGGCTCAAGTTTATGACTCTTGTACTTTTTGACTTAAATTTGAATTCATGATATTATTTGGTTGAGAGCCTATGATGAGCTTATTGAGTTGAGCATCTTCCATGTGCGTGTGAGATTTTTATATATTCCTTGTTTCATGTTATGTCTAGAACTTTCCCGGTGCATTTGTGAAGCGAAATAAAGAGTGTGGGTTTATGAGATGATTTAGCCATTTCTTCGATAGCCTTGTTTTTATCTTCTATTTGTCCTACCCATTGTGCATTATCCTAGTTAACCCCTATTGAGCCTTTAGCTTATTTTCTTTGGTATCCTCATATGTAGCCTAATCCTCTTCTTCGATTGACCATAATTTTATCCAAAAAGATCCTAAGTGCTTTAATTGTTAATTGAGAAATTAATTGAGGAGGAGTTTGAGAAATTAAAGAAGGAAAAAAGGTCAAATTCATGCCCCAAGGTAAGAGTTGTTGGTGTTTATATTTGATTTGTGGTGGTTGGGAGTGATACAAATGGTGTTAGAAATATTCCCATGATTGTAGAAAAGAAAAAAATTAAATTTTGAAGGAATAAGCAATACGTCCACTATGCATTTGTGAAAATGCCTAAAAGAGATTGGAAAAAAATAAAAGAATGGGGTAGACAAAAATTGGTGTAAATGGGTTGTTGGATATTGGTTCTAATTGTATAATGTAGTGTATTAAAACGCTTATAGAGGTTAGTCACTATCCCCAAATAGCTCCTACCCATCCCTTAGCCTACATTACAACTAGGAAAAACCTTAATTGATCCTAAGCTTTACATTCTAATATTAGTGGAGAATTACACTAAGGGCAAGCTTATGGTTCATTGTGTGTAAATTGTGAATTCCTTATGAGAGTGAGCGTAATTTGATTATTATACCCATCATGTTATAAATTGCTTAATTGTGAATGCTTATGGGAAACTTTCTTGTTGTGAGGGACACATTCTGATGAATGCGGGTGATTTATATGATATCTTTTATTTAATGATAAGCATGAGTTTACCAACTAGGTGATTCAATTCTTGAGTCTAGGATGTTTTGGAGTAGTGTTCATAAGCTTTCAATTTTGTTTGTAACATGCTTAGTATAGAAACTTGCATTTTGTGTAGTCATTGTAGTACTATCTTAAGTAACTTGCATTTAGTAGAAGTGTAAAGTCTCCAGCTCATGATACTTTGAGTGAAGAGTTGTTCGAGGATGAACAAGGCTTTAAGTGTGGAATGGTGATGTTGGGTATATTTATGCATTCTAGTCTCACTATTTTAGCCCTTTTAGCCTTGTTTTGAGGATGATTCATGTGATATATGGGTTGATAATGAGATAAATGTCTATCAAAGTGTTATAACATCTGTTTCTAATGTTTAAATAAAGTTCCAAACAAGTTTGTACTTAAAAGATTCATTTAGAATTCAACCCGGAAAACTAGTGTTACTAGCTTGAGCTAGGTGTTTGTCTAGTTGATTTTGGTGGATTCTATTGTGTTTTAAGTGTTACAAATGATTTTCATGTGTAATTATGAGTGGAATAACATTTTGGTAGTGATAAAATTTCAATTTGAATGAGTGTATAGCTGGAACAATAAGTGAAAGATCAGTGTGAACTAGCTTAGCTTAGCTCTTTTTTGATGTGTCGTTATGGATGTAGTATTGTATTTTTCTCTTAATTCGTGTTATATGATGATGTAGGATTCTTTTGGATCTGAATGATGATATCTTAATGTTAAATAGGCTTGGAATTCATGAGAAAGATGCCACAAGATAAGGGATCAAGAAGTGAGACTTAACACTTAACCATAATTTAGAGAGCAATTTCCAGAGAGTCAGGGCAATTTGGAGGCGCCGCCCCACCTGGAGCTGGGATATAGCTGTGGAGACTCCTTTCATTAAGTGGGGCTAAACCCAGGGCGACATCCTACCCAGTCTTGGGTTCAATAACTGAAGGTTTTCTTGTCCACCATGGAATGGGCTTACTCCTACACTATAAATACATGTTGTATCACGTTTTTAAACATCTTTCATCATATTTTGGAGAGAAAAGGACTTCTATAACTTCTTTATTAAGTTTTTATTATTTTTATTTAGTTCATTAATGTTTTTAATCATTAATTATTAATTTGTGTTTACGATTATGACTATGTGTAGCTAAACACCCTTTTTCGGAGTTAAATCCAAAGACATGATTACTATTGTTTTGAATTAAGTTCATTAATTTTTCTTATCATTATTGGTTGTGAGTTCATCTTTGATTTAATTATTTTAAGATTTTCTACCCTTATAATACATCAATTGTCTACATTTTGGTCTCGAGAGAGGGAATAGGGGATAGAACATAGAGATGAACAAGTATGTTTTTAATTTTTTTATAAAATAAAGAATTTAACTTAGCACCTAGGAGAGGGATGTAATTAGGATCATTACTTGATTGAAACGTAGGATGATAGCTTAAATAACCTAATTTGATCATTACATCCCCGCTCAATGATATAGTTGTAAGGTTCAACATGGGTAAAGGATTAGAGGTCGGGAGACTATGATCACGTAATTAACCTACGAATCAACAACCAAGATATGAAAGTTAATGAATGAAATTTAGTGACATAGTTTGATTGTCAAAAGTGCTTTAACCCTGGGTTTTCTCTTATTGATTGTTACAAGATCTTTACTTTACGCATTATTTACTTTACTTCCAATTTACAAACTCAATTCTCTCTTTTGGTTAATTTTCACCAACTAAGTCTAAATTGTGAATTAAAATATAATCATTGTTAAATCAAGTCTCTGTCGGATCGATACTTTGCTTTTTAAAGGCCACTTTACTACTTGATAAGACCACGTACACTTGTGTGTGCGCTTGGACGTTGTCAATGATAAGTGGCTAATGAAGGTAATAGTATGGAATATGGTTATATGGTCAATGTTGGTAACTAATAAAAGTTGGGTAAAATGTCCAATTGATGATAAATGTAGAATATGGTTGAATAATGATGAGATTTTGATATGTTATTTGTTGAATGTGTTATTACTATTTCTCTTAAGGGTACTCTCCATTAGTATGGGGTGTTGTGATGAGCTCTTTATTTTATGCGCTAGTTATCGTATGGGAGCAAACTTTGTACTTGGGTCTTCTTGTGGTTATAGTTTATGATATGTTATGGCTCTGAATTTTAATATTACTTATGCATGTTGGTATAGGCATTTGTTGATGCCTTATTTTAAGTTATTGTTCCAATTTAATTACTTATTATATAGTGACAATGGAGATAATTCAGGTTTGATTTTGTACCTTGTCTTAGCTATGATTATATTGCATAATATCATGTTTATATCATGACTTAGCTCAGTCGGTTGATAATGCTTACTTAGTACCCATTGTTTTGGTACTCATACTACATTTATGTACCTTATTTCGCAGATCTGAGTACTATGTGTTGCTGTTGATCATTGCTCATGTGCTGATTTATTTCCAGAGATAGGGTGAGCTCATGGAGTTTAAGTCGCCCATTTTCCCTCTATCATTTATATTCGGTCATTAGTGTTTGAGATAGATGAATTGACTATATTTTGAGTCTTTTGGGTTGTATTATTGACATTAGATGGTCTTGTATTGTCTCTACCAAGTCGTGCGATTGGTGTCTTAGAATGACTATTTATCTACTAAGAATACTTTTTTATATTTTAACTTGTTATAATGGGCATTTTCTGCATAATTAACCCATTGCGTTAGCTCTGGGTTATGGTATTAGCTTACCAACTTGAGAGATTTAATAGGTGCCATCGTGACCTATAAATTGGGTTGTGACATTAGCATTTACTGCTAAAGTGGCCAAACGTCCTCTTCAGCAGCATTTGCGTACCTGAAAAGGGTATAAATACCCCACTTAGAACAATTTTCACCATTCTCTAAAATATTGAACCCCAAAAAGTGGGAATTCTTGGGAGGATCAGTTGTGGGTGATTGTGGAGCATTAGTATCATTAATTTATGCATTTGTTCTTTGAATTTGTGATAAGATTCCATTAATTTCTTGATAGGATCTTTCATCTCTTTCTAAAACCCTAAATTCTTGGTGGCTTGATTGTAGCACCCTTAGATCTCGAAATTCACCTAGGGTAAATATTCCTTAATCATAGAGAGAGTGTGTTCATTTTGAATATGAAATTTTGTAAATGGGTCGCACATGGGAATTTATGTGATTTTTTGGCCCAAAGCGTAAAATTGCAATGTGGGTATCATTGTTTTGATGAGTAGATTGTGATTTCGATAGTGTGGTATCATGCGGATGCTTCTTGAATGGGAAAATCATTGGTTAAGTGGATTATTCGATCTTTTCATCGATGTCAAGGTAGGTTGGGTTTACCCTATTCATAGATTGAACTATTTTGTAGTATGTTTATGATATTATGCTTGATTTGGTATGGGATATAGGTGATGGATATTGTAAATATTTGGGTTAGTTGGACAGTTTAGGCTATCTTTAAACCATAATTTAGGCGTGACCGACTTAGTTGCTCATGTTATGAGTTGAATTTCCACCTTAGGAATGATTAAGACTTATTTAACATCTAAAAGTGGATTTAGATACCTCATCCTAGTCTAGGGTAAAATTTACCTTATAATGGATTTTAGAGATTAGAAGTGTAATACCCCGTACTTCTGCCTAGCTTAAAATCATCCCAAAAATGTTAAAGAGTTACTTTAAAAGAACAATCCACCTTTATACATGTGTAAATTTCAATATTATGACTTTTTGTTGTGTGGGAAATTGAATAAGCTTTCCATCAATACCAAATTTACCCAAATCCGACAACCGGGCGAAGACTTAGAGCCATTTTAGTAAGACAGTGTGCCACCTGAGCTAGCAATGCATCGTTGAGCAGGACAAAATAGAAAGCATCAAAATCCAGTGAGCCTCCATGATATGGCACGTCGTGGAGCAGGGAAAAATGAAAAGGATCAAATTCCAGTGAGCCTCCATGATATGGCGCGTCGCGCCAAGGCTCAAATTTAGAATTGTCCCTTTCCAGTGTCTCAACGCGATACCACCGCATCGCGATGAGCTTCCAGGTTCCATCTAGTATTGCAACACAATTTCACCACATCGCACCTTGATGCAATTTATCATTAGTCATTTTCTAGATACATGGCACAATAGCACAGCGTCGCGCCAAGTGCCTAAAATAGGTTTTCAGTGATGAAAAATAAAAATTTTCTAAGGGCAATTGGTCTTTTTCCATGACCTAGATCAGCCTTTAACCACAAAATTTTTCCTAAAAACCCTATTATATCATTTTTCCTCACTTTATATCAAGGAAAAAATCCTTCTCTCTCAAGAGAAAAAAACCCTAGCTGAAGAAATCAAGACTAAAATTTAAGAATCTCTACATCAATCTTCATAGAATCAAGAACTAAGGTATGCACAGTGTCTATTCATGGATTCCTTTCTTCCCTGAAACCCAATAATCAAGTTTTAAATCTTGTATTATGAATATTTTGTTGTGGGTTGATTATGTTCATGTGATTATGGTTGTATGATTCCCAAGTTGGAATCTTTATGTGTTGTTCATGAACCTATGCTAGTATGTGGTTTGAAACTTGTGAAATTGAATTGAAATATGGAGTTTTGTTGTATTAATTTTATGGTCATGCCTATGCCCTAAGTCATGCATCCTAGGTGTTTGGTAAAATGCCTAAGAGAATAGAAATTATGCATTATAGCTTAATTGTGGCCCAAGTGATAAATGCATGCTTTACCCTATAACCAAGAGTGACTTACATGATATTATGTGCATTATGAATGGTTGAGGGAATGTCCATGAGATTAGGTTGATAAAAGCATGACATGTTTATATGCAATTCCATTCATGTACAAGACCATGATAACTATGTGCTTTATGAAATCCCCAAATTAATGTATTATGAATTGTTGATATTGGTCATGTGTTCAATAAATGTCATGTCCTATCAGTTTCATGTTATCAAGTCTATAGGGTACTTGTACCCAACAATTTTGCTGTGTGCCTAAAGCCAGTATCATGTTTTCATAATACTCTCAGTTAAGCCATGATCAATAGAATTCAGTCAGTCATGTGACTCAGGAAAACTCAGTATCAGTCCAGTATCATTCAGTAATCTTAGTATTCTCAGAAATCTCAGTGATCTCAGTCAGTCGTTATCTCTCAATAGTATTTCGTCAGTCAATGGAAATCCAGTGAACTTAGTTCAATTTAGTTAATCAGTAAAATCAGTTACAGATCAGTCCAGTCTAGTATGAACTAGGAAATTAATTCTATGTCTATTCTGTTGGGAGTAGGATTAGCGTCGAGTGAACCTAGGAATGAGGACACCCAGTGTCAGCCAATAGAGGGTGTGATCCTTAGCAGCAATCCCTGCGTTCCAGAACTACGTACCCAGCGTAGGTTGAGATATTCCTATACAAGTCTTGGGACTATACATCTCATTTGAGTTTTCCTTACAGGAGGGATTGATGGAAGAGCTCCTTGTTAGAGAGGGTTTACTCATATCTTTTCTTTACTCGTGGAACGGTACTGACACCCTTCCATCTGGGGTTACAGGTTATACCCCACTAGTTCTGATTTAGGGTATGTTGGTTAGATGATTACCTTCCACAGTTTTAATTTTAGATTCAGTCTTCAGAATAGAACTTAGTCCAGTTCTATAGAAATTGAGACTGTCAGACACAGTCGCTCAGCTCAGTACAGAACTTAACTAGTTCTATCAGATTTCAGGACTGTCAGATATAATCACCTAGTTATATTATATTAATTATATAAAATTCATGTTACCAGTATTTAGATTTTAGGACTGTCAGATACAGTTAATCAGACTAGTTCTTTATAATCAGAAATATCAAAAATAATCATTCTTTTATCAGTAATACGACATCAGTTCCTCAGTACTCAATAGACTTAGTCATTTAGTATCCCAGTATTAGTACTCAGATATCAGAATATCCATGTTATCAAAATTCATAAGTCAGTGTTATCATGATCTCAGTTACAGTTACGTATACATAGATGTATTCTCATGTTCATGTTATTCAGCCAGTTTGTATTGTTAATGCATATGAACCATTACATTCAGCCACCTCACTTGCATACTAGTACATTGAACATACTGACGCTTTTGCACTGTGGTATTTTATATCATAGGCTTAGAAGCACGAGCTCCCGACCATCCTTAGTATATCAGACATTCAGTAGCCAGACTAGAAGTGAGTCCTGATCATTAGAGGATAGAATGGTTATTTTATTACTTTATTATTTCAGTAGCTCAGAGTTAGTTAGGGACATATCCCATCAACTCTACATATTTCAGATAGTTTAGAGGCTTTCAGACTACAACATGTTTCAAACAATTTATTTTAGTTTTGGGTATTGTTATGCCCCATTACAGATATTATTTTATATTTAGTATTAGTTCTTTTTTAAACATTATGGCCTTACAACTTATATTCTGCATAATTATAGTATATTATTCAGTGCTCAGTTACACATATCAATGATGGGTTAGCTTGTGGTCCTTTAGGGTCATGAGCACCGTGTAGCATTTTAGGCACTAGATTCGGGGCGTTATAAGAAGTAGGCCCTTCCGACCTGCCTAGGCCAAGACTTGCGCTAGAATTGGTAGACCGTTTTATGCTTTTAAACTTTTTAAAATGCTTATTATGGGTTTGATAAGATTATATACATAATGGTCTTGAAGGTTTGATACTATGAGTGGATGATAATTATGGTAAAACTCGATAGTTTATTACTATTAATATGAGTTTCATGTCAAGCCTAATGAATATGAAGATATTAATGATATGAGCGCCAATTCAAGTTTGGTAATTATGATGATAATGATGATGCTATTGAGTTTTGATTTGAGTCTGATACTTTAAGTTATCTATTATATGATATGGTATGAATGGATTATTGGTTATAGCATAAGAGTTGGTAATTTATGGTTACTCGGTTATTTACTTTTCATTGATTGTACCTTCCAGGCTTATGGTGGCTTGTAGTGGGTTATTTACTTTTTTGCACTTGTTGGCTTTTGGGGGCCAATTTAATAGTTATAATTGAGTGATCTTTACGTTATTATTAAGGATTTATTGATTTACTTATGCATAGTGGTGTTGGATTTTATTTCCAGGTTTGCCCTTGTACCCTGACTTAGTTATTATATCTCATATTTTTCATATTTATATCATGATTTAGTTCAGTCGGTCGATGATGCCTACTGTGTACTCATGATTTTGGTATTCATACTACACTTGTATACCTTTTTGGATATGATTTGAGTACCAGTAGCCATTGCTAACATGACGATCGTGCTAATTTAGCTTCTAGAGATAGGGTGAGATCTTGAAGTTGGATATTTCCCTTTCTCCTTCTATTATCTATGTCCAATCTTTCTTTTCTTGAGATAGATTGTATTTGACTATTTTAGAACTTGTGGTGTATTTGAAGTAGCTCTTATACTGACATTACTGGGTCATGGGATGGTTGTTTATCCTTTATCTATCGTTGGCATTATATTTATTTTCATATTATTATTACCAACCCTAAATTGTTGATTTTTGACCCTTTAGGCCTTTTTTTTCCACAAAATTAGTTTATTTCTTATAGCTTTGGTCACCGGTTTGGCTTACCTACAGGCGGGGTATAGTAGCTTCCATCATGATTCATAAATTAGGTCGTGAAAAATTGGTATCAAAGCCTAGGTTCACTAGTATTATTGGTATAAGAGTAAGTTTATAGTAGACTCCTATGGATTAGAATGATGACAAACATCTCTTATCTTCAGGTGGATATAAGACATTGTTTGGAGTTCTTCATTCTTTCACTCATATTGTGCGAAGAGTCTAAGTTGGTTTCTAAAGAATTCCTTTGATTTCACTCTTTGTAGATAGCTAGGATGCATGCTACTTCTTCACGATGTAGGGATCGCTAGTCCTAGCCTAAGGACCTTTTCACTATTCATGGATGACCTAAAGTTTGTGGAAAGTATGGTATTGTATCCCCAATAAGGGACCAAGATAAGGGTCCCTCCCCAGACCCTTTTTTTTCCTTGAGTCAGAAATTCTCCTGCCCCAGCCAGTAGTGGGCCATGGATCAACCCAGGCTTCACTAAGGTTTATTTTCTCTTCTTTTTTAAGAGATGCATTAGCTCAACTTTTGGTATTGATTGGTGGTGCAACGTCTGATCATGCATATTTATAAATCAGAGTGGTAATGAGGTGAAGGTGTAGTTGTAGCTGCAGCTCCCAAAGTTGAGGTCCCTCCAGCACTGATAATTGCTCAGTTGGTAGTTGCTCAGCGAATGGTTGCACAACCTTCTATGTCTATTAGGGAGCCGACAATATTAGGTAGATATATGAGATTTGATCTACTAGGTTTTCTGGTGCATCGAGCAAGGATGATTGTGAGTTTTTGATTGCTTATAATGATAGACTCTATAATTTTGGCATAATCAAGACTCATGGTGTGGATTACACTACCTTTGAATCAGACTTGATAGCTTAACATTAGTGGAGAGGTCATCTAAATTCCAGGTCAGCTGAATCCCCTCCATTGAAATTGACTCAGTCCATCAAGATCTTTTTGGAGAAGTATATAACCCCTAGTCTTAAGGATTATCTAAGGGATTAGTTCTCAAGATTAGAGCAGGACTCCATGATTGTTGTGGAGTATAAGGCTCTTTTTTATCAGTTTTCTAGGCATGCTAATTTTATCTTGAATTATGAGTATGAGAGGGTTTGTTGCTTTATTAGGGGATTAAGACTTTCTCTTTGCATGACTGTTCAGAGTTTGGTTGTTACAGGTAGGTCTTTTACAGAGGTGTAAGACCATGCTCAGGGTATGGAGAAAATGCATCATTAGGCCCAAAGTGGCAGCAATAAGAGGCTAATGTATTAGGGTAGTTTCAGTGGGAGCTGCAGTGGATCATGATTCAGATAAAGTGGTTCTCAGTGTAGCTGCCTTTTCATCAGTCATATCAATATCAAGGTCAGTCTATTAGGCTCGTTTAGACTATACTTTAGATTATCATTAGAGGTTATTTTGGTATCAGTGATTATTCTGGCTAGGGTATTGGTTAGTTTTTGTGGGGTTTGCTATTGGGGTATTCTAGTCATAGTGGTGATTTTGGGTTAGTTGGATCTTCTAGTTTTGGTATAACACCCGAGGTATGTTATATTAGTGGAAATTTTGGTCATTTCTTTGTATAGTGCCCCAGTCGTGAAAAAATTATTCCTTACGCTCAGAGTGTTCCACCTATTAGGGAAGTTTATCTCTAAACTAAAGGTGGTATGCATGGTTATTGGGATGGTCCCTTGGGGGCTCGTGGAGGCTCTTAGGCAGATAGTATAGGAGATTAGTCAGGAGCCCAGCTGGTGGTATGTGTGGTCAGTCTTATGAAATATCTACTAGAATCAAGGATGAGTCTTCTGATGTTGTTATCACAAGTACGATCTTAGTGTGCCATCAGTTGACCTTTGCTTTACTTGATCCAGGATCCAATTATTCTTATGTGTCTGCTTATTATGCCCCACAGTTAGAGTCATTTTGGGATTCATTATCTATGTTTTATATGTAACTACTCTTATGGGTGATTCTTTAGTAGTGGATTGGGTTTTCAATCATGTGTTGTGATTATTCGAGATTTTGATACTCATGATGATCTTATCATATTAGACATGGTAGACTTAACTTGTTTTGGACATGGACTAGTTATCCCACTATCATGCAGTCCTGGATTATTTTTACAAGATTGTTACCTTCGCCATGCCAAGCATACCCCTGGTATATGGGAAGGAGCGGTTAACCATGAGCCAATGAGGATTATTTCTTATGTTCATGCTAGGAGGCATATTTTGAGGGATTGTAAGTCTTATCTTTCTTATATTCATGATGTTAGTATGTGGAGTCTGTTGCTTGACTCTGTTGCTATAATTTATGTGTTTCCTAATGTTTTTACTACCGATCTACTTTGTATTCCTTCTGCTTATGATATTGAGTTTCTTATTAATCTTGATCTAAGCACCTGACCTATTTCTATGGCACCTTAGTATATGGCTCCAAGTGAGATTAAGAAGCTAAATTCTCAACTTCAAGATCTTCTTAATAAGGGTTTTATTAGATCGAGTGTGTCTCCTTGGGGAGTTCTTGTGTTGTTCATAAAGAAGATGAATGGCTCCATACATATGTGTGTTGATTTTAGGCAGCTTAATAAGGTGACAGTGAAGAACCGGTATCCTATATCTTGCATTGATGATTTGTTTTACCAGCTTTATAGTGCAACAATATTTTCTAAGATTGACTTGGAGTTCGGTTACCATAAGTTGAGGATTCGGGATGAGGATATCCCGAATACAACTTTTAGGACCCATTATGGACATTATAAGTTCCTAGTGATCTCTTTTGGGTTGGCTAATGCCCTATCCTTGTTTATGGATTTGCAGAATTGAGTGTTCAGGCCTTATCTTAATTTCTTTGTGATTTTGTTCATCAAGACATTCTTGTGTATTCATGGAGTAGAGATAAGCTTGTGTAACATTTGATGATTGTGCTCTAGACCTTGATACATTATATGCTTTATGAAAAATTCTCTAAGTGCGAGTTTTTTCTTTAGTTGTTGATAGTCATCGGGCTTGTCGTGTTTCTGGATAGGATTATGGTAGACTCAGCAAAGATTGAAGCCATCCGTGATTGGGCCAGGCCTACATCTCCGACTGAGGTTCGTAGCTTCATTAATTTGGTTGGTTACTATACATGGTTTGTTAAGATTTTTTGTACTATTGTAACACCTATGACTAGGTTGACTCAAAAGGAGGTTCCTTACCAATGGTCATATGAGTATGAGTCAAGCTTTGTAAAGCTCACAGAGTTTATTACTTCAGCTCCAATTTTGGATCTTCCTATTGAGAGTGAGGAATTAACCATGTATTGATATGGTTCTGGTGTTGGTTTGGGTTGTGTGTTGATGAAACAGGTTTGGGTTATTTCTTATTCTTTGACACATCTGAAGGTGCATGAGCACAACTACCACACTTTATGATTTGGAGTTGGAGGCAATAGTTTCCACACTTAAGAATTAGAGGTATTATCTTTATGACATGCATTGTGACGTCTTCACAAATTTAAATAGTCTTTAGCATCTTTTGACCTAGAGAAAGATTAATTCATGATAGTTCAGATGGATAAAGTTTCTTAAGGATTATCACATCTCTACCTTGTATCATTTAGACAAGGTAAACATAGTAGCGGATCCCTTGAGTCAGAAGTCAATGAGTATGGGTAGCTTGGCTTGTTTCTCAGTTTCCCAGAGATTGTTGGAATAGGACAGGAGTTCATTGACTATGCTGTCAGCAGTTCAAAGGTTACCCATTCCCAAGTGGGAGTGGGAGAGGATTATGATGGACTTTGTTAGTTGATTGCCTCCTACATCCCATGGTTCTGATGGAATTTTGGTCATTTTGGATTGGTTAACCAAGTTGGCATATTTCATTTATATTTAGTTATCATTAAGTGTAGAGATGTTAGCCTGCATATATGTTCGTAAGATAGTCCATTTTTATTGTATGCCTATATCTATCATTTCTGATCGGGGTTTAGTGCTCACTTCCAGTTTTTAGAGAGCTTTTTAGGTTGAGTTAGATACTAAAGTGGACATTAGTACAACCTTCCACTAATAGACAAGTAGGCAGTCGAGAGGAGATTATTGAAGTTCCTAACTATATGCGTTGAGCCTATGTTATGGATTTTGGAGGCCACTGGAAGAATTACTGAGCTTTGCCAGAGTTAAAGTATAACAACAACTATCATTCTAGTATTGAGATGGTGCCATTTGAGGTTTTATATGGTAGGCGATGTCGTTCTCCGATTGGTTGGTTTGAGATATCTAATGTTAGACCCCGTGGTACTGACTTACTTTAGGAGTCATTGGATAGAGTTAGGGTGATTTGGGATAATTTGAGGGTTGCCCAGAGTAGGCAGAAGGCTTACATAGATCGTAGACTCTATGCCTTAATATTTCAAGTTGGTGATTGAGTATTCCTCCAGGTATCACCCATTAAGGGTGTGATGAGGTTTTGGACGAGGAATATGCTTAATCCCAAATATATTTGAGCCTTTGATATTCTTCACACAGTTAGGGAGGTGTCTTATGAGTTACCCTTACCCCCATATTTCTCTGTTGTCCATTTAATTTCCATGTTGCAACGATACATCCCTGACCTATCTCATGTATATAGATTGGACTTAGTTCAATTGGATGAGCGGTTGATCTTCATGGAGGAGCCTGTGCTTATTTTGGTAAGTGATGTCAAGAAGTTTCACAATAGGGTGATTATTGTAAGTAAGGTTTAGTGGAGGCACCACCTAGAAGAGGATTATACTTGGGAGATTGAGGGTGAGATGTTAACCCAATATCTTCACCGGTTTGGGGCTTCAAGTATATCTTAAACCCTTACTTTTGTGGATGAAAGTTCTTCCAGTAGTGGATATTATAAAAACCCTCCTGGCCATTTTCTGCATTTCTTCTTATTTTCGCCATTTAGAGCTTTCCTTTAGCTTCCCAAAGTCATTTATAACTTTTTGTAATTGGCAATATGGTTATCGGGAAGTTCTTTTTGTTCATAGATCCAATATCTTATTTTAAAGTCTTCGCTAGTTCAAATTGGCTACTTGGTGAAAACTTTAGTCAAACGACCTTGTATACCCATTCTAACTATTCCTACGGGGACCATTGGTCCTAGTCCCAAAGCTCCCATACTAATGTCCGATATTTGGCCACAAGTTAATTAAAATGGCAAGTGGGTGTGGGATCCACTTTTTATCAAAACGACCTCATATGGAAATTTTGACTGCGCCATTGAGTTTGAAACACCGAATGTGATTCGGTAGCATAGTTGTTGAATATATGGGATTCTAGATGAATACCGAGGGGTTGGTGGAAACTCGATAATATTCCAAGTCTCGATCTGATGCAAGAATATCTAGTGCAACCACTAAAGAGCCCTTCGACGCTTTACGACCCTTTGGGTGCTTTAGCAGCTAGTTTTCTTCTAAAGCACTAGTTGCTTTAGCACCAACTAACAATCTTATTGCCCTTCAATGTCAGCGAAGTACCACTTTAGCGGTCAGCTGGGTAATTTAGCGCCTACTGCTAAAGCAGTCCAATGTTTGCTCAAGGGTCATCTGCATACCTTGAAAGGGTATAAATACCCTACTTAACCTCATTTTCACTATTCTTCAACCATTCTTTAGAATATTGGACCCTAAAAAGTGGAAATTTTTGGGAGGATCAATTGCGGGTTATTGTGGAGCTTTAATATTATCAATTTATGTGTTTTTTCTACAAATTTGTGGTATGATTCAATTATTTCTTGATTGGATCTTTAATTTTTTTCTAAGATCCCTAAAATCTTTATGGCTTAATTGTAGCACCATTAGAACTCGAAATTCACCACTGTTGAGGGTAAATGTTTCTTGAGTATAGAGGGACGTTGTGTTAGTTTCAAATGTGGGATTCTGTAAATGGACCGCACATGGGATTTTACATTGATTTTTGGAAATGAATCCATGTAATGCCCCAAAAGTACTCCCTTGATGTCACATGATGCTTAAGACTATGAATAGCCCTAAGCTAACCCATGATACCAATTTAGCTTGAAACTCACATGAAAAGTGAACTACCATATATAGAAACTGAAGGTAAAGAATTCCATAGCTTAATGTAAATCTTTAATTAGGGAATACTTAAAACAAATTCTTTGAACATAAAACATACACAGTCTGACAAGCCTCTACAATTAACTAGAGAGCCACTAGGACAGCCCCCAGTTGACCCAAGCTTAAATGGAATCTATTAAGTAAAATACTTTCATTAATGAACATAAGTCTGATAAGCTGGGTTCTTGAACTATGATGACACACCAAAAGTCAGGATGTAGGTGATGATGCCCATTGTCAATCGTGTTGCTGGACGTGCACCAAAACCTACAGTATAAGAAAATGTAGCACATAGACATATACGTAGGTTAGTACCTTTGGAATGTACTGAGTAATTGAGGGTGAATGCATTAGTAAAAAAAGAACTGAATATATATATATATATATATATATATGTATATATGTAAACTTACAAATAATACATTCTAAGCATAAATGACTCACCTTAGACTTGAGTAAAACTAAAGACTACAAGGTCATAAAACATGGGTAATGAATCAGATGAATAAGTTTAGTGAACCATAAAACTTAGTTTGCAAAATCTTTACTTGTATTCTTTCTTATGGGGAATCTTCTAACTGACATAAACCATGTAAACTACCATGGATTCCAACATGTTACCCATGTTGGGAAGAGCTGTTCTACCCTTGCCACCAGAATAGAACCTTAACTTAAATGATCACTATACTTCATCCATATTGGGAAAAAACTTAACTTATGGTGGCTCTTAGTCACCAGGAATTTTGAAAACGCTCATCTGCATTCCTTTCTCGATACTAAATACTACTCCCAAAATTTTAATATGCTCATGCTTAAGTATCCAGCTTAAAATAGCATAAGGGTTCATAGACTGAAAACCATTTATGCTTCTCTATAGTTTAAATTATAATCAAGATGAACAATTTGTGGATTTCATGCATTATCTTCAGATCAAAAGATCAAACTTTATTGAATTATGTTATCTTGCATATGAACAGAACTTTAAAAGCTTAAAATTTCTTGTAAACTTCATACTTCTTATTATGTCTTGAAACTCTTGCTCTTTTCATAACACTTATAACAAAATATCAGGCTTAATACCAATATATAGATCTTTCATCAAAATCCCAAATCAAAGAAATGAAATTCAAAGCACAATAGCAATTTTAAAGTTCAAAACATGTATATATTGAATTTTTATGTATCTTTAGCATTAAAATCAAAAGATAATCGTATGTTTCAGTATATGAGAATTCAAGGGATGAATCCTAATATAAAAAAGTAAATTAAACCTCAAAATCATGCTTTTTTGGGCATAAGAATGGAAGATTATCCTTTTCATAAAAACCCCACATACCTAGAATAGCTTGACTTATGAAAAGAACTTAAAAGATGACTTGATAAGAAAACCCTAATCTTGATGTTCTTGAAGATGGGAGGAGGAAAGATATTATCAATTGATTGAGAGAGTGAGGAAAATAATGCCTCTCTTGGGTATAAGTCGTGGGTTAGGAGTTATAAGAGGGGAAAATATTAAAAGGCCCCTTAATAAAACATTACAAAATTGACCGGCAGTCATGATGAGTCAACCATTCGACTCGTTTGGTGAAGATATGAGTTATCCTCATGACTCATAATCTTGGCAAGATTAGAGATGGTATACACAGGTCAGCATATGAGTCTACACTTATGACTAGTATCATCTCAATAAGACTTGTATCCCCAACTCATAACTTGGACAGAATCTTAAGGATCCTACACTGTTGAGCTCATGACTTCACTTGATATGATTCGTACCATAATTTGACAATTTCTAGGGTTAACTCATATATATAATATACTTCAATTGCTCTACACTGACATAGGTATGACTCACTATATATGACTTATATTAAGTATGTACGACTCAAGGAAATAAGTCATATGATAGACAATGGTTTTTAGACATGGGTTATTACAATGTCTGCAAATATTCATCTTCGAATGTGATCCTATAATGCCCTGAGTCCATACCTTGGATGCTGTACAGTGCATATAATCCTGATGGACCACAAGCTAACCCATGACTGATATATACTACATTAAGTAAATGATAATACTGTAATATGCATAAATTAGGCGGAAAACATGCCATAAGGTTTAATACTGAAATAAAACTGAATACGGTATAACAATACCAAAAACTAAAACATCTGCCTGAAAATACTCTAGTCTAAAAAGCCTCTAAAACTGTCTGAGATATGGAATTCATGGGACAAGTCCCCAACTAACTCTAAACTATAAAAATAAGCTAAGCTACTAAAATAATCATCATGTCCTTGAACTTAGAGAGTTCATCACTAACTCTGTCAGCTAAATATCTGAACTGCTAAGTATGATCGGGAGCCCACGCATTTGAACCTAAAATATAAAATATCATAGCACAAAAGAAAGATATGCATCACTACTTTGAATGTACTGGTATACAAAGTGAGGTAGGCTAAAATACATGGGTTCATATGCATGAACAATACTAACAGAATGACATGAATATGACTGAATAAGAGTACATGCTTGAATATGTAAACTATAACTGAGATCATGATAACACTTGATACTTAGTTCTGAATTACTAATTTAATGATAAGCTGAGTTTATTGATACTGTGTAGCTGATAACTGAGTGACTGTAACTGCCAGTCTTGATCTTTTGAAACTATACTGAGTTTCATACTAGCTAAGTTATTGTATCTGACAGTCCTGAATCTATAGAACTGAACTATATTCTATTCTGAGACTGGAACTAAAACTGAGATTGTAGGAGGTAGTTATCTTAACAATATACCCCTTTCTGAATAGATTGGGGACCAACCTATAACCTCATTTAGAAGGGTATCAGTAGCATGCCACGATTAAATAATTGTGAGTTAACCCTCTCTGACAGGAAGCTCTTTCATTAACCCTCGCTGGCAACAAAACTCATATGAGATGTATCAACCCTAGTCTGGCAAGAAGATATCTCAACCTACGCTGGCTACATAGTTCTATAATGCAGGGATTGCTAATAAGGGTTTAAACCCTCTGCTGGCATAAATGCCCCTATCCCTGGGTTCACTTGGTGCTGAATCTTACTCCCAACTGAATAGACACTAAACTAATTTTCTAGTTCATACTAGGCTTGACTAAACTGTTACTGAGTTTATACAGTTCTATCAATTTATATAATACTACTGAATTCTATTTGCTGGTTGCGTTTACTGAGGTCTGAACTTAATACTGCAATAAACGGGACTAATACTAAGTCTACTGAGTTCTCCTAAGCCCTGTAACTGACCGAGAGTACTACTGATTGTGACGTGACTAAGATTATTTGCAACTGACACTGGCTCTAGGTAAATAGCTAAATTGTTGGGCATAAATAACCCTAGTATTCGATACCATGAAAAGTAAAGCTTCACATGATCTTGCATAGCATAAAAATGCACACTTGTTCATAATGTATCTATAGAGGAATTTTATCAAACAATTGGATGGCATGAATAGCATACATACTAGCATGATATAATCTTATTATTACATTCACATTAGCAATTCATCAACCACTTGGATGTCATAGTAGATGCACTTAATCCTAAAGAACATATGAGCATTATGATTCAATTTCCAAATTTATAATTCCATCAGTTTCAACATGAATTCACATGATAACTCACACATTAAATAATTCTACATCAATATTGTAATAAATCATGAAATAGAAACCCAATTATACCAATAATCATGAATACACTTTGATTTCAAATCATGGAAAGCATGAAATTAAGTTACATGATGTTTGAAAGTGTTTCTTGGATTACAAGGGTGAAAGTAACCCTTGGATGAACACTTGACATACCTTGGTTGCTAAATTCATGAAGATTAATGGTGGAATATTGAGCCTTAAATTTGAAATTCAATCACCTTGGATTTTTGTTCTTGATAAATTTGTGAAATAATGAGTATATGTGGCAAATAGAAGGCTAAATTTCGTGTTTTTGGGGGCTGAAGGACGTGGGAAAATACTCAAATACCCCTAAGGATGCAATTTTTAATGACTGAAAATTGAACTGTTGACACACAGACCGATGCACCACTTCATTGGCATGGACACAATGGTTGAAGCTCCGCATTGAGTCCGCATTGGTTCACTGGAATTTGCACTGAGCTAAGGGAAAAATTATCTATCAACACAAGGTACGATACGACGTGTTGAGATTGCATTGACTTACTATTTTGGACACTCGAACATGGTCTAAATGAGGTCTGAAAAATCCAAAACATGTCCAAAAACACCTACTGACATTCCTGATCATAATAAATCTAAACATCAATACATTAAGGTCATAAGAGTCATGAAATAGAGTTTCCAACTTACGAAGAACAAAATAAAACTAAGTTTGAATACTTAGCTATAATTTTTTAAGTCTGGGACCCCTTAGCAAACTTAAAAGACTGAGTTGAGCTTAGAATTTTGCGGGGTCTTATAATATCTCCCCCTTGTGAACATTCATTTTTGAATAAGATTGATTAAACTAAGAATACTGATAGACTGGATTTAGACACTGGACATGAATAACTGAAATCGGATTTTATGACTGAAATTATTGATATACTAAACTATCATATTAAACATTCATATATGATGCATGAGTACACAGCTGAACATAATTCATGAATGTATGACTGGGATTACTGGTATGCTGAGCTTATACATTAGACATGCATGCCTAATTCATGAGTACATAACTGAACTAATTCCTGAATACATGACTGAGTATGCAATGTTAAATGATACCAAGTTGGTAGCTATATCTGAACATGAGGCTGAATAAATTCAAATAAAAATTGTTACTATAGGCTGAGTCTGAGTTTGCAGAGAAGAGGTGAGGAAACTTGGTCCATATGTCTTCTTCTGCTTCCCAAGTAGCTCCCTCCACTGACTGATTCTGCCAAAGCATTTAACAAGAGTGACTGCTTTGTTCCTCATTCTATGAATCTAATAATCAAGGATTTCAATTGGGATTTACTCATAAGAGTGGTTGTTCTAAACATCTATACCATCTATAGGGAAAACAACTGTTGGGTCTCCTATGTACTCTTTAATCAAGGAGTCATGGAATACTCGATGCACTGAAGCTAAGTCTGAAGGTAACTCAAACTAGTAAGCTACCTTTCCAAAATGGCTAAGAATTCGGTATGGACCAACACATCAGGAACTAATTTTTCCCTTCTTGCCAAACCTCTTCACTCATTTCATAAAATACATTTTCATGAATACAAAATCACTGATCCCTAACTCGAGATCATTTACTGAATACGCATGAACGGGAACATAAGAACATAAATGAGCCTAAAATGTGATACAGGAACTAATTATCATGAATGGAACTGATTCCCTAATTACATGGCTTATGACTGAGATTGGAACTTGAGGGTCCACCTATGAGTACCCACTACTCAAAACTAGATTCATTACGTGAAGAGAAAATGGAAGGTTTAGGTCCCAAAAGCTCAGGCATTATAGTGCAACTCCCTTTTGGGACATTATATCCCCTGAACAATGTTGACTTGGCTGAGATATAAAGGAAGAACTGAGATGATGCATAGGGCACCTACTGTAATACCCCAAAAAAATTCTTCATAAAGATTTCATGAGAAACGTATTGAGTTCTACGCTTTAGAGCGATCCATAAATTTTTTATGTAGTATTTCGAAGATGTTGACCTACCATTATGTGGAGTATCGAATAATTTTTCCAGCGATATGTAGATCATCAAAAATGGACACTCGAGCGATGAGTTACGACCATTCTGATCGAACTGCAACCATTTCAATCGAACTGTGAACAATAAAACGTGCAGGAAAAAAAAGTACTGAGGCCTGGCATTTTTTTTCTCCAACTTTAAATGATTATAACTCCTTGTACGTAATGATCTGGGTGATCTACTATATATTAACAGAAAGCTCTACGAGTCCTCTTTCCAATGAAATTAGTTTCATCCAATTTGTATATCTTAGCAAAAAATTATGGTCGATCTACTTCATCCTATCAAAAGTGAATTTTTTGGTCAACTTTAAACAATCATAACTCCTCGTACACAATGATCTAGGTGAGATACTATATATCAACGGAAATATATAAGAGTCCTCTTTCTAATAAAATTGGTTTCATCCAATTTGAATATCGGAGTAAAATGTTATGGTTGATCTACTTCAGACTATCAAAACAGTCCACCAAAGGATAGATGCAATAATTATTTAATTTTTAGGGGCGTTTTGGTCACTCCCCCTCACCCAAAATCCATTTAAACCCTATATTAAGGCCTATTAGAAGCATTATATATTATATTTCATCAAATTCCCTAAAAAATAAAACCCTAAGCTCCTACATCCAACTTCAAGAACCTCCAAAGTTCACCATTAATTTTGCAAATTTATTCAAGATTCCAAGTTCCTAGTTCAAGAACTTCAAGAACTCCAAAGTTCACCATTAATTCTGCAAATTTATTCAAGATTCCAAATTTCTAGTTCAAGAACTCCAAGAAATATTATTCAAAGGCACGATTAACATCTCAAAAATGAAAATCGATCTAAAGTTTATCATTCAAGATATTTTGGATTTTTCAACAAGAACTCTCTTTTGTTCTTGTGCCCAAAAGTAATTTTCTTTACAAAGGCATGATTTTTATTTGATTTTTATAAAATTGAAGCATGAATCCATATCTTATGATGATTATTATGAAATCTTGATGTTTATGATTTTGAAAGATGAATTTACATGTGTGGTGATAAAAAGCATGAATCTTGAATGATATTTTTCATGATTTTGAAATATGAGTCATGAATCCCCATTGGAAATTGTGTTTTTTGAGAAAGTGTGTGTTATAAGCACGTTGATGTTGAATATTTGAGATATTTTGAATGATTTGACCTTTTGATTGTGAATGAGTTATTTTGAACTTGACTATGAAAGAAATCAACATTTTCATTAATTATGATAAAGGGGTAGAAAATTGGCTCCCGATGAAAATTGTTGAAGTGTTTATTGTGAATTTTCTTTAATGTGAGCCTGAGGCTGATTTAAATTTCTGAGCTAAGTTCGGGAGTAATCTTTAGCACCGAGTGGGAGGTATAAAGTGACCTTACTTTCCTAGAACTATGTGCCCCCGTAGGATGTGAGCTTGAGGCTAATTTATATAGTGATCACTAGTGTTTTTGAATTGATACTGGAAGTCCTACTCCGATGGCAAGGATAGGACGGCTCTCCCCAACGTGGGTTGTACGTTGGACTCCATGTATCTCGCATGGTTTATGTCGGCATAGGATCTCCCAATGTGTGTGTGTGTGTACTCTTCTATCTGAGATGAAAACATATCTGCTTAAAAGGCTGAGTTTGAGAAAGTCATTATTCTTAAAAGATTTAAGGAATATATTCTAATGAGAATTGACATAAGATTTGATTGTTTTGATGATTTGAAATTTAAATGAAAGTGAATTGAGAACGTATTGTAATGATTCACTTATTTTATTTTACATGTATTATTCATCCATGATTTTAATGATTTAATTCGAGCTAAGTGAGTCATCTATATCAGCATGCATAATTTTATAAACTGTGATGATATTAAGATATTATTTTATATATGCATTGCACCCCCATATGCTCGGTATTTTTCCATGGTACTGACCCACATATTCGTATGTGGGCTATATTTTCTCGGAATATAGGTACAAGGTATAGTTGTATCTTTAGATCCAGTCAGTTCGTGGTATCCAATTAGCAGGTGATGAGTCCTTTTGATTTAAGGGCTTGGGTTAGTTATGCAGAGTTTATAGTGTTGTATTTTCTTTATTCAGTCGTATTGAGTTAGGGTAGTCGGGAGTCATGACCCAGCTACCTATTGTCAGTACTAGTAGAAGCTTCATAGACAGTTAGTAGAACTTGATATATTTTGTTTCAATTTTCATTGTAAAGGCAGAATTATAATTCTGTAAAATTCTATTTTTGTATCGATCAGATTTAGAAAGAGTTAATTTCTGCTGATTTGTATGGATTTGTATTTTTATTCAGTTGCTTATGAGTTAGCCAGTAGAAGGGTTAGCTTGGGGTCACTTGTGACCTTAAGCACCGTGTGACGTCTCGGGACCCAAATTTGGGGCATTACAAACTTCGTATCAGAGCACAGAGTTCAAGTGTCATAGGGTGTCTATGAAGTTGTGTTTACTAGATTCTTGTAGGACGGTACGGAGTCGTCTGTACTTTTCTTTGAGAGGCTATAGGGCATTTAAAAAATATTTCTCTTTTTTTAAGTCTAAGATCGTTCTACAAAAGGTTCTCCAAGAAGCTTATATAGATTCTCATCTTACTCTATTTTGGCCAACTCTGCCTTATTTTCAAGGTATCAGACACAGTTAAGCTTAATTCTTCGTAGATAGTTATGGGATTGTAAGAGAGCTAGAAAGTATCCTGTCAGTGCTTTTGAGTTCCAAAGATTGAAGTACTTTATTCATGTTCATAAAAGTCGTGAACTAAGCCTAGGTTAGGTGTGCTTTCAGATTCCTCCTCAGAATCTACAGTGTTAATCTGTACTTCTCCCTTTGTGTATAATTTTTGAGATAACATGATTCGTAAGATCCAGTTCTTCCCCAGGTAATGCTTTTATATTTTCTAGAAGAAATTTCAAAAGTTACACAAAGGTCTTGAGAGGAGCTCTCTAGTGTTTTAAGTTCCTTAAGTTAAAAGTTATGCCCTCATTCTTATGAGTTATTTAATTAAGACAGAGTAAGGTGTATTCTTAGATCGTTGAATGTTGTGTGTCAGGTTTCTATCTCTTATATCATGTAATCTTGTTATCATTATGTTTGTGAAAAATCAAAGTCTAGTGAAGCCGTGTGAGGCTCTTTCGATTCACTAGCACAACTGCTTTGCTATTCATCTCAATTTTTTTTCAAAACTTATATTCAAATCCTAGTGGAGCTATGTGTGGCCTATTTCGATCAACTAGCAACTTGTAGTTCATCTTGTTCCTTGTGCTGGCTGAAAATATGGGATATGGGGGTGTAGTAGTAAGAAGGATGGTAAGTGTGATTTGTTGAACATAAGTATAGCGAAATCACTTTTTTCATGCAATTGGGTTAATAGGAAGTGATATAGTTTGTTCGAGGTATGAAACAAGTGTTGACAGTATTTGTATGACTGAGAGTATAGGTTAGTGATGGAAGTACTCGGTGGGTAAGTGTTGTTAATCTAGGCGCTCTCCAGATTGCAAGAGGAAGTTAAGTTAAGACGTAGAGAGCTATGAACTAAGTTATGTTGTGTATGAAGGATAGATAGTAGTGACGGGTGAAAGAAGGATATGTTAATGGATTGTGAATAAGATAAGCTATATGATTATGACCAAGTGTTATAAAGTTTAAATGGGCTAGAATTTTTTGAGGATTGTTTTATAGTTTATAAGTGGAAATTTTGTGCGAAAAGTTTTAAGTTATATTGTGTACTAAAAGTTAAGTTTGAATGATTGGTGATCATGAAGGTGACCATGAAGATTTCTTGATTAATGGTATTAATTGTAAGGAAGTGATCTAGTAGGATTTAATAGTGGATATAAGAGCCTAAGTTTGGTTGATTCATGATTAATTTTGATGTTGTGTTTATGATGAGAAAGTTCACCTAAGATATTATGGGACTGCTTTAATTTCAAGGATTAGTGTATGACTGTAATGGTTGAGCTTCTTAGATATGATTTTGATTCTTATGGTTTAGAAATATAAGTTTACCAGCGTGATTTTAATAAACAATGGCATAGGTAGTGTGGTCCATTAAGGATGAGAGAAATTTGAGTTGAACGTTAGACTCTAAGATTGAAATTTTGAAGTTGAACTGAAAGTGTTGAAGCTCTAGATGGTGTATGCTTATTTTGAGCTAAGTGGTAATGTGAAGTAAGATTGAGATTAAGCTTTCATGTATATTGTGGTTAGTTAAAGTTTTAAGTGGTTATCTTGAGGGATTATGGTGTACATGTTCCAGATTCTGGAAGCTAGTTATGCTTCAATTTGTAAACTTCTACTAAATGATCTTTATTTTCCAATTATTCCAGCTCAGTTAATCAGAATCGTATAGTGTACCTTCTCATTTATAATTCATCATGTTATCCAAGGATCTTAGGAATCAAATCATTTCCATACGGAGCATCTCAGTAGTTATGAGTATACCTCTATTCATGCGTCATGCATATGAGCTAATTCATAGGTGCCCCGTGCACAGTCTTAGTGACCCTGTGAAATAAGTGTTGTAGAGGAACATAGAGTCCCAAGGGGGAGATACCCCTTGACTTCTTAAAGATTCTGTGTTTTAAAAACATCTAGTTCATGCTGAAGTTCTCATTACGAGCCTTGAATTGGCTATTGTTGCATAAGCATTCATACATTCCAGAGTTATCTCATCTAGATATTTATGCATCAGATATACATGTTCAGTATGAGGACTAGGAAACTGTAATTCCAATCGTTCTGATATGTCTCAGATGTTCGCGTCCCTTAATAAGGTCATTTGATCATTACTTTTATCCTATCAAGCGATATTCGAGGACGAATGTTTCCAAGGGGGAGATAATGTAATATATCGAAAAATTTTCTTTGTAAAGATTTTGTGATAAATGTATCGAGTTCTACGCTTTAGAGCGATCCATAAATTTTCTATGTAGTATTTCTAAGATGTTCAACTGCCATTATGTAGAGTATCTAATAAGCTTTCTAACGATATGTAGATCATCAAAAGCGGACACTCAAGAGATGAGTTACGACCATTCCGATCGAACTACGACTATTCCGATCGAACTATGAACAGTAAAATGTGCAGGAAAAAAAGTACTGAGGCCTGGTGTATTTTTGCTCCAACTTTAAACGACCATACCTTTTTGTGCCCAAAAGTAATTTTCTTTGCAAAGGTATGATTTTTATTTGATTTTTATGAAATTGAAGCATGAATCCATATCTTATGATGATTATTATGAAATCTTGATGTTTATGATTTTGAAATATGAATTTACATGTGTGGTGAAATAAAGCATGAATCTTGAATGATATTTATCATGATTTTGATATTTGGGTCGTGAATCTCCTTTGGAAATTGTGTTTTCTGCGAAAGTGTGTGTTATAAGCACGTTGATATTAAATATTTGAGATATTTTGAATGATTTGATCCTTTGGTCGTGAATGAGTTATTTTGAACTCGACTGTGAAAGAAATCCACGTTTTTATTGATTATGATAAAGGGGTAGTAAATTGGCTCCCGATGAAAATTGTTGAAGTGTTTATTGTGGATTTTCTTTAATGTGAGCCTGAGGCTGATTTAAATTTCTGAGCTAAGTCCAAGAGTAATCTTTAGTACCGAGTGGGAGGTATAAAGTGACCTTATTTCCTTAGAACTACGTGCCCCCATAGGATGTGAGTCTGAGGCTGATTTATATAGTGATCACTAGTGTTTTTTAATTGATACTGGAAGTCCTACTCCGATGGAAAAGATAGGATGGCTCTCCCCAATATGGGTTGTACGTTGGACTCAATGTAGCTCACATAGTTTATGTAGGTTATATAATCTCCCAATGTGTGTGTGTTTACTCTTCTATCTGAGATGAAAACATATTTGCTTAAAAGGCTGAGTTTGAGAAAATCATTATTCTTAAAAGATTTAAGGAATATATTCTAATGAGAATTGACATGAGATTTGATTGTTTTGATGATTTGAAATTGAGATGAAAGTGAATTGAGAACGTATTGTAATGACTCACTTGTTTTACTTTATATGTATTATTCATCCATGATTTAATTCGAGCTAAGTGAGTCATCTATATCAGCATGAATAATTTTATAAACTGTGATGATATTAAGATATTATTTTATATATGCATTGCACTCCCATATGCTCGGCATTTTTCCATGGTATTCACCCACATATTCGTATGTGGGCTATATTTTCTCGGAATATAGGTACAAGGTATAGTTGTACCTTCAGATCCAGCCAGTTCATGGTATCCAGTCAGCAGGTGATGAGTCCTTTTGATTAAATGGCTTGGGTTAGTTATGTAGAGTTTATAGTGTTGTATTTTCTTTATTCAGTCATATTGAGTTGGGGTAGTCAGGAGTCGTGACCTGGCTACCTACAGTCAGTACTAGTAGAGGCTTCATAGACAGTCAGCAGAAGTTGAAGTATTTTTTTTCAATTTTGGTTGTAAAGGCAGAATTGTAATCCTGTAAAATTCCATTTTTGTATCGATCAGATTCAGAAAAAAGTTAATTTCATCTGGCTTGTATGGATTTGTATTTTTGTTTAGTTTCCTATGAGTTATTCCAGTAGAAGGGTTAGCTTGGGGTCACTTGTGACCTTAAGCACCGTGTGACATCTCGGGACCCAATTTTAGGGCGTTAAACCTACGAATCGAATCATAACTGCATATTGATATTTTGAAACCGAAGCATGACACCTTAACTAAGCTAAACTCACTACCGCATGGTTGCTCGATCTTGGAATAGTAACACTCATGAGACTTCGAATAGTACAACTAGATGGAAGGGTGGGAAACCCAGTATGAACATTGTTCACGTAACTGCTAAAAAGAATTGTTGGTTTTGTGGACTAATTATGCGAAAAACTTATATTCGTATGGAACCTTTATTTGACACTCTTCTATAGTGTTCTAGTCGCTTTAGGGAGCAAGGAGTCATGGCATGGCTGAATAAAACAGCTGAATAAGAAAATCACATCCTAGCTAAAATTTTGTAATATGAGTCGGGGCCTACGAAATATCATCTAAGATGAAGTGACTGAGCCTTATGCACTATGACTACAAATTTTCAAACTTAGACTTATTCGTAGAATACTCTCTCTACTATACTCTCCACCTTAGTACATCACATCACCTGAGACTACTAAAAATATTCACATTGGCATTGAGCACGAGTGCTTAAACTTACTAACTAATCTGATTATCTGAATAGTTGATAGATAAATACTTGATCATGTAATATTGAACTATAATTAGTCTTACTAATTGGATTGGAACTGTAGAGTATCATGCATACGAAGTAAGGACTGACGGGGTAACATGAGGTAACTTAGCATGAATTCATAAAAACTATATTATTTGAGAAGGCAAGACCGAGAGTATAACATAACTCTAAAATAGTCTATAAACTGAGGTACTGAAATACTTATAACTGAATAACTGATAATTGTACACTATGGTCAAACCAATCTCAAACTGAACTGAGTTACTGATCTGATTACTGGAATGGACTGTGACTAAGACTGCAACTGAGACTGTACTGGAACTGGCTACTATTTTCTGATAACTCTACCTACTGAGGTCCGATCTAGGCTGAATCCTCCCACTATGTTCAAGCCTACTTAAATCTCCAAAATTTATTTAGCCACTTACACATCAACATGACATTCAAGCCTATCTTAAAAACTACAGCCTCGTATAAAACTAGCATACAATAATCTTTCTTAACATGAAACATTTACTCTCTCCCTTCTAAGCAACTGCTCATAACTATAATATTTTGTAAGGAGAATCCACTGAAGGATTAAAACATGAGGACCTGAGGTATGCATGAATACTATACCACACTCAACACTTAAATAAGGTCTGAGGAATAGAATGTCAACACTATGGATTTATCAAAAGATCAAAACTGAGGATATACATAACGAAATCTGACTTTAGCCGATCATTAAGAGTATAGCATAGGTCATGGGAACTGAGCATACTGTATAGCATGACATGTGTACCTGAGTCTGGAGTTTTTGTATTCATGGGACATGATTCGTAACATTGAGTGAACTGGAACTCCTTATACTAGGAACTATAAAGATGCATGATTGCTAATGTGCATGAGTATGTGCTATGGTCATAGATCTAACATGTAAGAAATGAATAGATATCACAATAACTGATAGGTTTTAAGAGTCTGGAATACGATTCTGAGATGATCTGTGTGATCATTCTCACTATGGGAATACACAAGAATGTCATCTATGAAGACTATAATGAACATGTCCAAGTACTGCTTGAACACTTAGTTCATCAAGTCCGTGAAAGATGTAGGGGCATTAGTAAGACCAAAGGACATGACAAAGAATTTAAAGTGACCATATCGATTTTGTAAGGATGTTTTTGGGATATCATATTCTTTGAATCTAAGATGATGATAGCCCGATCTGAGGTCTATCTTGGAGAAGTAACTGGCACCCTGAAGTTGGTCAAACAAGTCATTGATTCTGGTAAATGGATACTTGTTCTTGACTGTGACTTTATTTAGCTGATAGTATTCAATACACATTCTGATAGAACCGTCTTTCTTACAAACGAATAAAACTAGTGCACCCCACGGGGACTCACTGGGTCTGATGAATCCCTTATCTAGGAGATCCTTCAACTTTTCTTTTAATTCTCTAATTTTTATAAGTGCCATTCTGTATGATGAAATAGATATGGATTGACCATCTAGAATAAGATCTATTCCTATGTTGATTTTCCTTTCGGGAGGGACTCTGGGGAGATCTTCAAGAAACACATCCGGGAATTCACATGCTACTAACACTGATTCAAGATTAGGGGTTTCTGAACTAGAGTCCTTTACTCGAATGTGATGGTAGACATATCCCTTAGATATCATTTTTCTTGACCTTAGGTAAGAAACAAGCTGACCCTAAGTACTGAAGTACTACCCCTCCACTTAAGGACGGGTACATTTAGAAACTAAAATTGGACAATTCTATTTCTACAGCTAATTGAGGGATAGAAGGAATGATCTAATCCATGTCGAGAATGAAATTAAAATTGGTCATCTCTAATTCAACTAAGTCTGCCAAAGTGACTTTCTGAGATACCATAACTGGACAGTTCATATATACCCTTCGAGCTATGATAGGTTTACCCGTTGGGGTAGGCTTTGCTAGGATTTTGGGACTGACTCTGAAGTCAACATCTATATAAGGAGTAACAAAGGACAAGGAAGCTCCTATGTCAAACAAAACATAAACATGCAAATGAAAAACTTGTAATGTACCAGTGACCACATCAGGAGAACTTTCCTGATCCTATCGGGACTAAAGAGCATAGAGTCTATTTATGTGCTTCCCCCTAGTGGCACTGATGTTGGGGGACGGTTATACTGACTCTGTAAACCTACTTGAGGACATATTCTAACCTTGTGTCCTGGCTTGCCACATCCAAAACACACATCACTGCCAACTCTACAGATACCCTAGTTGTTTTAGCCACATTTTAGGCAAAGGGGATTGGTTCGCCCAATCTTTAGCTTAGATGTTTTAGCCCTCTTATTCCTTCTCCTTTTTTTCCTATGACTCTCCTCCTTATTATGTAGAGTATGATCCATAAGACTAGATAAGATAACAACCAACTAATTTTTCTGAGCAACTAGTGAATGAGCTAAGGCGGTGAAAGCAACTCTAAACTCAGGGTGAGAAACATACTCATTCAGGGGGTCTTCCTGAACGTGCGGAGGGGATGACTGGTTTTCACTACTTCTTTCTTTAGCTTCTCTGGAAGACATATTCTACAACCATAAGGAAGAGATGAATTAGACTGAGAGATTAACTTGAGCTCATGCTCACTCGCACGACATGAATACTGAAAGAAGGGGAACTTTTCCTAAAACATCTCATAGCTTCCTGTCCATAAGTGTGGCGTGCTACACACCCATGCACAAGATTCTACTAGATGCGGCTTTCAGACTACCTAGGACTATGTTGAACCTTAGGATTTGATACAAAGATTGTAATGCCTCTAGTCTATACCCTGGATGATACATTAACTGAATGATAATATTGTAATATATGGAAATTAGCAATATAACATGACATAAGGTTCAATACTAAAATAAAATTGAATAGGGTCTAACAATATCCAAAACTAAAACATCTACCTAAAACTACTCTAGTCTGAAAAAGCCTCTAAACTGTCTGAGATATGGAGTTGATAGGACAAGTCCCCAACTAACTTCGAACTACTAAAATAAGCTAAACTACTAAAATAATCATTATGTCCTCAAACTAAAAGGATTCACCACTAACTCTGTCAACTGAATTTCTGAACTGCTAAGTATGATCAGGAGCCCGCGCGTCTGAACCTATGATATAAGACATCATAGCTCAAATGAAAGGTATGCATCATTATTTTGAATGTACTAGTATGCAAAGTGATGTAGCCTGAAATACATGGGTTTATATGCATGAACAATACTAATTGAATGACATGAAAATAACTGAATAAGAGTACATACATGAATACGTAAATTATAATAGAGATGTGATAACAGTGGATACTGAGTTTTGAATTACAGATTTACTGATAAGATGAGTTTACTAATACTGTGTAGTTGATAACTGAGTGACTATATTTTATAGTCTTTATCCTGTATAAATATATTGAGTTCTCTACTAAATTAAGTGATTGTATCTGACAGTCCTGAATCTTTAGAACTGAATCGTGTTCTATTCTGAGATTGAAATTGAAATTAAAATTGTGAGAGGTAATCATCTAAACAACATGCCCCTTTCTGAATAGATTGGGGTCCAACCTGTAACCCCAGTTGGAAGGGTGTCATTACCATGCAACGAGTAAAGAAAACTGTGAGTTAACCCTCTCTGACAGAAGCTCTTTCGTCAACCCTCACTGGCAGGAAAACTCATATAAGATGTATCAACCCTAGTCTGGTAGAAAGATATCTCAACCTACGCTGGCTACATAGTTCTGTAATGCATGGATTTATACTAACGGTCAAACCCTCTACTGATAGAAATGCCCTCAACCCTGGGTTCGCTCGATAATGAATCCTACTCCCAACTAAATAGACACTGAACTAATTTCCTAGTTCATACTAGGCTTGACTGACCTGTTACTGAGTTTACTGAGTTTCATTGACTAATAGAATACAACTGAATTATGTTAGCTAGCTGAGTTTACTGAGGTAAGAACTAAATACTAAAATAGACGGGACTAATATTGAGTCTACTGAGTTCTCCTTAGCCCTGTAACTAACAAAGCGTACTACTGATCGTGACGTGACTTACATTATTCGGCAGCCGACATTGACTCTAGGTAAACAACTAAATTGTTGGGTATAAATACCTCCAGGACTCGATAGCATGAAAAGTAAAGCCTCACATAATCTTGCACAGCATAAAAATACACACTTGTTCATAATGAATTTGGAGAGGCATTTTATCAAACACTTGCTTGGCATGAAATAGTATACATACTAGCATGATGTAATCTTATTATTACATTCACATGAGCTATTCATCAATCACTTGGATGGCATAGTATATGCACATAATCCCAAAAAACACATGGGCATCATGATTTAATTTCTAAATTCACAATTCCATGGGTTTCAACATGAATTCACATGATAACTCACACATATAATATAATTCTACATCAATTTTGTAATAAATCATGAAATAGAAGCCCAATTATAGCATAATCATGAATATACTTTGATTTCAAATCATGAAAAGGATGAAATCAAGCTACTTTAAATTTAAAAGAGTTTCTTGGACTCCAAGGGTGGAAGGAACCCTTGGATGAACACTTGACATACCTTAGTTTCTAAATTCTTAAAGATTAATGGTGGAATCTTGAGCCTTGAATTTGAAATTCAATTACCTAGGTTTTTTGTTCTTGAGCAATTAGTGAAATAATGAGTGTATTTTGCAGATAGAAGGGTAAATTTTGTGTTTTGGGGGGCTGAAGGACATGGGAAAAGGCCCAAATACCCCTGAGGATGCGGATTTTAATGACTAAAAACTAAACTATCAATGTGCAGACCGATATGCCGCATCATTGGCAAAAATGCAATGGCCAATACATCGCGTTGAGTCCGCATCGGTTCACTAGAATTTGCACTGAGCTAAGGGAAAAATCATCTGTCGACATGAGGGATGTTGTGACGCATCGAGATCGCATTAACTCGCTATTTTGGTCACTCGAATATGGTCTAAATAAGGTCTAAAAAATCTAAAACTTGTCCGTAAACACCTACTGACATTCCTGATCATGAATCAATCTAAAGATTGATACTTTAAGGTCATAAGAATCGTGAAATAGAGTTGCCAAATTACGAAGGCCAAAATAATATTAAGTCTGAATACTTAGCTAGAATTTTCTAAGTATAGGACCCCTTAGCAAGTTGAAAAGACTCAGTTGATCTTAGGATTTTTCTGGGTCTTACAGATTCATCTACGATTTGGAAAAGAATCAACACCTCTACACCAAACTTATTTCCAAACTTATTTCCATCATATAGATCTAATTACTCACAACATAGGATATGAGTTAAGAATACTTAAATAGACTTAAAGAGAAAGAATTTGGCTGAAAATAACTATTTACCTTCAGCAGGAACTGAGTTGGAAGAAAAGAGATGAGGATACTTAGTCGTCATGTCTACTTTATCTTCCCAAGTGTCCCCTTCAACAAATTGGTTTATCCAAAGAACCTTTACTAACACTACTTATTCAATAGCCTTCAGACCTACCTATCAAGTATTTCCATAGGAATTTCCTCATACATCAAGTTATCTTTAACCCCAATACCATCAATAGGAACTACTAAGGACGGATTTCCAATGCACTTTTTAAGCATTGAAACATAGAACACTGGGTGAACCACAACTAACTCTGGCAGAAGGTGCAGTTCATAAGTAACCTCTCCCACATGTTTTATTATCTCATACAGACCAATGAATTGGGGACTCAGCTTCCCTTTCTTTTTGAATCTTATTATCCGATTCATAGGTGATACTTTCAAGAATATCCAATCCCCAACTTCAAACTTGAGCTCTCTCCTTATTACATCTCCATATTACTTCTGACGACTCTAAGCTATTTTCAATCACTTATGAATCAACTAAACCTTTTCCATAGTTTCAATAATACAGTCTGGCCCAATAAAAATTGTTTTACCAACCTCAAACCATCCTGTAGGTGATGTGCACCGACGCCCGTACAATGCCATAAATGGAACAAACTAAATGCTAGCATGATAACTATTACTATAAATGAACTCAATCAAAGGTAAATAGTCATCCCAACTTCCTTTGAAGTCTAAAACACGCGGCCTCAGCATGTCTTTTAATGCCTTAATTTTGCGTTTAGCCTTATCATCGGTATATGAATGAAAAGCAGTATTAAGATTAACCTTTGTACCAAGACCCTTCTGAAAAGACTACCAAAAGTATAAAGTGAATTATGTACCTCTATTTAAGATGATGTACAAGGGTATCCCATGTATCCTTAGTAACTCGCGGATATACATTCTTGCATTATCTTCTGCCATATTTATTGTCTTAATAGGTAGGAAATAGGTTGATATGGTCATTCGATCTACTATGACCCAAATTGAATTATTTTGATGTCTTGTACGAGGCAACCCTATGATGAACTCCATATTCACTACTTCCCACTTCCAAGTAGGGATGCTAATCTCCTATAGCATACCACCCGGTCTCTAGAGTTCAACTTTAACTTGCTGGCAGTTGGGACACTTTGCCACAAAATCTACTATGTCCCTCCTAATACCATTCCACCTATAAATTTCCAGCAAGTCGCGGTACATCTTAGTAGCACATAGATGAATGGAATACCTCAAACCATGATCCTTGGCTAATATCCTTTCCCTCAACCAATCTATATTTGGAACACAAAACCAACTTTGAGAGCGAAGTACACCATCTCCCCCTTGGGAGAAAACCTCAATCTTCTATTGCTGGACTGTATCCAATATTTGGCTAAGTATAGGATCATTTCGCTATTTCTCCTTCACTTCAAATACTAGAGGCGATTCTAAAATGTTATGAACCACTACTCTCATCATCCATGTCAAGCAAACGTACTCCCAAATGGGCCAATATATTCACATTTTTGGCCAACTCCAGTTTCTTCTCTTTTACATGAGCGACGCTACCCATAGACAACCTACTCAGTGTGTCAGCCACCACGTTAGCCTTACTGAGATGATAAAGCAGACTCATGCCATAATCATTCAATAACTCCAACCACCTTCTTTGATACAGATTTAGTTCCCACTGAGAAAGTACATATTGAAGACTCTTATGGTCAATGAAAATATCAACATGCATGCCATAGAGGTAATTTCTCAAAATTTTCAAGGCAAAAACCATGGTAGCTAACTCTAAGTCGTGAGTTGGATAATTTTATTCATCAATTCTTTTCGTGATTCTTAAGTTACCTGAGAAATAAGCTATCACTCTCCATTTTACATTAACACACATCCTAAATCAACTCTAGAAGCATCACAATACACTATAAATCCGGTAAACCCTTTTGGTAAAGCTAACACTCGAGCCTAAGTCAATCTATTCTTCAACTCTTGGAAACTCTTTTCTCACTTATCTAAACATATAAACTTCACTTTTCTTAGGGTCGTCTTAGTCAATGGGGTAGCTATAGAGGAAACCCCTTCAACAAATCTCCTATAATACCCAACCAAACCTAAAAAGCTCCTGATATTGAATGGATTGATAGGTCTAGGCCAGTGCTTTACTGCATTAGTTTTCTAAGGATCTACATGAATACGATCCCCAGAAAGGATATTCCCCAAGAAGGTAACAGATTCCCACAAAAATTTGCATTTACCAAACTTCACATTTACCTCCTCACCCCTAGAATACACTACTATGTCATCTATAAAGATAATTAGAAACATGTCAAAGTATTACTTAAAAATCCTATTCATCGAATCCATAAAGGTTTTACGAGCATTCGTTAGTCTATATAATATAACCACAAACTCAAAATGACTGTACCTTGTTCAAAAAGCTATTTTTAGAATTTCTTGCTCCCTGACTTTCAACTGGTAGCATCCCGACCTATGGTCAATCTTGGAAAACCATCGGGCACCCTGATATTGATCGAACAAATCGTTGATTCTAGAAATGGGATACTTGTTCTGGATGGTAAACTTGTTTAAATGTCTATAGTCTATACACATTTTGAGAGTGCCATATTTCTTACATAGGAAAATAACTTGAGCATCCCAAGGAAAAACACCGAGCCTGATGAAACCTTTATCTAAGAGGTCCTTAAGCTGCTTCTTTAACTCTTTAAGTTAGATCGGAGCCATATGATATGGAGGGATAGAAATGGGCTGAGTATCAGTAAGAACATCAATATCGAATTCTATTTCTTTATCTATAGGTACCCCTGGTAGATGTTTGGGGAAAACCTTTGGAAACTCATTTACTACAGACTGAGTGAACTATTGAGACTTTAGACTTAGTATTTTTTAATCGAACTCAATGATAGATACACCCTTTTGATATGAACTTCCTGGCCTCAAGATAAGAGATGAAACAATCTTTGGGAGACGCAGAACTACCCACTCATTTGAAAACTGCCTCATCAGGAAACTGAAACTTCACCACACGGGTGTGACAAACTATGGATGCATAGCATGAATGATACCAATACATGCCCAAAATAACTTCAAAATACACCATCACTAACTTTATTAGGTCCACTAGTAGGATCTTATAGAGGACTATAATAGAAAACTCCTTATAGAGTCGTCTAGCAACAACTACTTCACCCACTCGGCATGAAACTGAGAAGGGCTTATAGCAATTTTCAGAACCTACCCTAAAATTTATAGCAACCAATGGAATTACATAATAGAGGTTTAACCTTAGATAAAACAACACATATATATCAAGGTGAAAGGAATGAAGTATACCAGTGAAATCTGGAGAACTCTCTGCTCCTGACAGAATGTTAAAGCATAAAATTGATTCTAGTGTTGACTGCCGTTGGTACTGGATAATGTGCCCTATGGAAGAACTGGGCGACTTGGCTGAGCTACTGGATTAGTAGCCTGAGTTTGAGTGTGAACATCTATACTTTCTTGCTTATTATACGAACAGTCCTTGATCATGTGACCAAACTTGCAACAATAATAGTAACCCCTTTCGCCCATTAAACATAAACCAAGATGGGTGCTGCCATATTTTGCACATGTCGGGTAACTGAGTTTTTTGATTACACTGTTCTAAAACCTGATATATATGAAGTCCTTCCCCACTGCTCCTTCCTATTCCTAGGTGTAGCGGTACTTGCTGAAGATGGCAAAATCACTGATGAATGATCCTGAAACTACAAATGGCTTCCCCCATATACCCTGGAAGACTATAGTCAAACTATCTGATCCTAGCTCTCTTGTTTCTCTTCTCCCTTTCCTTCAACTTTTTTTCCTTAATCTATTGAGCATGGGTCATCAACTGAGAAATATCCATATCCTAAATCAGCATGGGAGTCCTACAATCCTTGACCACCAAATTAGATAACCCAGTAACAAACTTACTCATGTAAGATCTAGAGTTAGATAACAACTCTGGGGCATATTTAGCCAAATGGGTGAACTTAAGGCAGTACTCATTCACTATCATAGAGCTTTTCCTCAGGTTCATGAACTCCTCCACGTTAGCCTCCCTCATCTCCCACGAAAAGAACATGTTCGGAAAAGCATTCTAAAACACTTGCCAACTCATATGAGTTGTATTCTTACCCGTACCTTTCTTCCACATAATGACTTAAGATGCATTCTTACTCCTACCTTGCTTCTACATAACGACCCAATCATAAGAAACATCCTTTAGCCTATAGGATTCCATTAGAATCTTTAGTAATATGCATAATATGAGTAATCTTTCTTACCTGATCATTAAAGGGTTAAGGATCCTCGTCCATCTTTGCCCCATGGAACTCGGGTGGATTTATCCTCAAAAAGTCTCAAATTTGGGATGTAGCTAAGTTACAATTTTGCTAAAGTGGTACTGTTGTCTATTGGTTTCCCTGAACATTAGCATTCACAGCTTGGGCCAATGCTTGAAAGGCAGCCTAAAATTCAACATGAGATGCATATTCATTCTGAGGGTCTACATGCAGGGGTGGTTGATCACCATTTTTGCGTTTGTTCACTTTACTAGGATGAATATTCTTTCACATAAAAGCATGAGTGAAGTCAGATAAAGACCACTATAAGTATGACAGATCAGGAAAGATATGATTATTCCTAACTCGTTCTATAGCCTTTTTCTAATAAATGAGGCTCACTTCACATTTATGATTAAGACTCTATGTAACGTCACTTTTCTGACTCCCTAGGACTCCCAAAAACCTTAGACTCTGATAAGAAGTTTGTAACGCTACAGAAGTACCCCCTGGACGTAACATGGTGCTTAAGACTATAAATAGCCCTAAGCTAACCCATGATATCTATTTATCTTGGAACTCACATAAAAAGTGAACTAACATATTTAGAAACTTAATGTAAACAATTCCATAACTTATTGTAATTCTTTAATGGGGGAAACCTTAAAACAAACTCTTAGAACTTAAAACATACACAGTCTGACAAGCCTCTACTATTGACTAGAAAGCCACTGGGACAGACCTTAGCTGACCTGAATATAAATGGAATCAAGTAACTAAAATAATTTCATCAATAAACAAAAGTCTAATACCCTGGGCCCTCGAACTATGAGGACTCAGTAAAAGTCGAGATATAGGTGATGATGCTCATATTCAATTGTGCTGCTGGAAATGAGCACGAGCACATTGACATATATATGAGTCAGTACCTCAGGAATGTACTGAGTATATGGGTATGAATGCATCAGTAAAACAAGAAATAAATATATGTATGTAAACATTCAAATAATGCATGCTAAGTGTAAATTACACAACTTGGACTTGAGTACAACTAAAGATTACAAGGTCATAAAACATGGAAAATGCATTATATGAATAAGTGTAGTAAGCCATAACACTTCTTTTTTAAAATCTTTACCTGTATTCTTTCTTATGGGAGATTCTTCTAATCGACCTAAACCATGTGAGCTACCATTGTGTCCAACATCTTACCCATACTGGGGAGAGGTATTCTACCCTTTCCATCGGAATAGAACCTTAAATTAAGTGATCACTATACTTCATCCATATTGTGAAAAAGATTAACCTACAGTGGCTCATAGATTCCAAGAATTTAGGATATGCTCATCCTTATTCCCTGCTTGATGCTAAATAATACTACCAAAATTTTAATATGCTGATACTTAAGAAATCCACCTTAAAATAGCATAAGGGTTCATAGACTAAAAATAGTTATGCTTCTCTTTACTTAAATCTAGCACGACCCAAGACTACCCCCAAGTCGTAACACGGTGCTTAGAACCACAAGTAATCCCAAACTAACCCATGGACTGGCATACTATTAAGAAACTATTTTATAATATATTAAATAGCTGGTTCTGCTGTGTAGAAATATAATCATGATAAAATTTGGATAAAATATAAAGCTAATACAATTTACAATCTGATAAAATTGTAGAGAGAACTAAAATTATATTTATAACTCTGACTGACATCTATGAAGCCTCTACTATACTTACTATAGATAGCTGGGACATGCCTCCAACCACCACTAATCAATACATATGAATAATAAAATAAAGTACATGAATAACATCTGACTAGAGTCCCTAAAATAGGAGAACTCATCACCTGTTTGCTGGAAACCACAACTATCTAATCATGAAGTGTGAGCTACAATTGGTACCTACATTATTAAAAACTGTAGCCACACAGACGTATATGTGGATTAGTACTTCTGGAATGTGCTGAGTAAGCATAGGGTGAATGTAATAAGTAAAACTGAGTAGGTATATAATCTTAAAACATGCATTCTAAGTGCATATAGACTCATCACGAGACTAAAATCACACGAAATCTTAAGTAGCTTAAATAATGAGTAACAAACATAATCTGATAAGCTAGTGAATCACTGCACTTAGTTTCTTAAAACTGTACTTTTGTAAAATAAGTAGAACTAAAGTTGGGAAACAATAAAATATGGATACTGTATGAATACTGAGTATAAAACTACATGACGAAAACTAACATAACTCATGGATCTGAATATATAAATGTACTATGCACGAATGCATAAATGTACAAAACCAAACATAACATATACTATGCTGAATTGATTAACTGAATAACTGATAGCTGAATACTGATCACGTAAAATTGAATTGTACTTAGTTTGAATAACTGGACTAAAACTATGGGATACTATGCATATAAGATAAGGACTAACTTAATAATATGAGATAATTGGGTATGAATGCATGAAAACTATAATATTTAAGAATGCAAGACTAAATATATATCTGTTATATCACTGAGACAATCTAAAATATGAAATCTAAAAGACCTAAAGCTATAAAATTAAATATCTGAAAGTCTGTACACTTAGTCAAGCAAACCTAAACTAAGGAGAAACTGAATATTATACTGAGACTGTGGGAGCTATCATGTAAACAACATAAACCATGTGAGCTATTATAGAGTCCAATATCTGACGAAGATTGAGGAAATTTGTTCTATCCTTTCCATTAGAATAGAACCTAAACTGTAGTACTCATTAACTGATGTCCTGAAGGACTAAGGTGTCACCTTATACTGGCAGGTGCTCTCATGATATATGTGTAAAACTTAAACTAGAAGGAAGACATCTTAAACCTATGCTGGCTACGTAGTTCTATAACTCAGGGATTTCTACTAAGGGTCACACCCTATACTGGTAGGAATGCCCCCATCCCTGGGTTTTATCGGTGCTAAATCCTACTCCCAACTGAATGACACTAGAATTCTAACTAGTGCAAACACTGTTAACTAATAAGCTCAGGTCATGGTATTTTGAAAATAACAGTGCATACAAATTCTGAAGTAATTATAAACATATAAACTGATAGTGCTTAACATGATCATAGTGTTCTGAATATTAAATAAAACCATGGTCTGACTGACTTATTACTTGAAAAACAAAAATATTAGAAAACATATATAGGCATTGAGTGTTCATAACCCGCCAACATTGAATGACCATAAAGCACGATGTCAATACTTAAAACTGTAGTATGGGAATCTATAATGACCCAAAATCACATCCCGAGATGTCACATGGTGCTTAAGGCTACAAGTAGCCCCAAGCTAACCCTTTGACCTTGCTTCTACTTATAATACTCATTTCAAGATGAAATAATTCAAACACTAGAATAGTCATATCATGTAAAGGAAGATACAGAGAAAATACTCAATTCAAACGATCACAATACTGGAATTCTTAGCACAATCACAATCGAACAACTAGTCTGACAAAGCCTCTACTAATCCATGAACTAGAGAGCCATTAGGAAAGGTCCCCAACTGACTCAAAATGAACTAAAAGTAATAACATAGTTTCTCAAATGCTGAAATGTTTGACGATAGGTCCTCAAACCATGAGGACTCACCACTTTAAAAAGCAGACAGAGGTATTTAAAAGTCACTGAAGAGGCTAAGACTGAGCACTTAAACCTGTATTATAAGACAATGTAGCATATAGACGTATATGTGGATCATTACTTGGGAATGTAGTAAGTATGTGGAGGTGCATACATTTATATAAAACAACATCAATACTCTTTAATCAAATAATGCATGCAATAAGTAATGACTCACATGACTTGAATAAGTATAAAATGTAAAGCTCACAATTCATTTAGAATGGAGCATGAAACACAAATCTCGTGACTCATCACAGTTTAACTTTGAAATCGATAATCTTCTCTTATTTTCACTACCCATAGGCTAAAGGAAACTTTAAACGATACTTTTAACTCATTCATATGTCTCATGGAGATTAAAATTTCTTTAATGCTCAAGAACTCATAACTCTTTTGAACTAAAGTACTTGGAATTCAGAATCATATAACTTTGAAACATACTTGAAGCCATTTTATTCACTTTAGGAAAATATCCCATTTGAAGATTTAGGTAAATCATTCTATCTCAATGGAAAGATACTCTAGTTTAGGGAAATAACTTATCTCATAGTTTTAAAGAAAATACTTATATCAAGGGAAAATATTTTAGTCTTAGGGAGCAAATCTGTGACTTTACTATTAGGAAAATAACTTATATCAAGGGAGGTTGTCTTAACCAACATAAATCATGCGAGCTACATGGAGTCCAATGTTTTGTCCTCCTAAGGAAGAGATCCTACATTGGGAAGGAAAGTCATACTCTTGCCAGGAAGTATAACTTCAATTTAGTGATTACTTATCTTGGCCTCGGGCCTAATATCTCGGCCTTAGGCCCAAAATCTAGAACCTACGATGGAACATATTTCTAGGGTAAGAAACTGTAGTAACTTACCCAACTCGATGCAAAATACTACTCCCTTTAGTTTATCTCACTCAGCTCATAGAAATCCACTTTAAAAATAGTCTCATGGTTCATCAAGAAACCAATAATCAAGTCTGTAATCTTATGTAGTGAAGAGGATTTCAAAACTCCATGACCATTTGGTCAAACACATGTCTCAATAATCTCAGAATACTCAAATCATGGGTGCTTATAGCACAAAAGTTCATAAATTGTAAGTCTCAACTAGGGCTCAATAACCCATACTTCAATCTCAAGTTAAAACTCATCAAAAGTATAATAGATAGTATATAGATTCATAACTCATGTAAAAATCTGGAAATTTCATTAATTTTTCTCAAAATCTCAACATACTCATATACGTCAATTTCTCAAACATCTCAACTATTAATTTCTCAAGGATTAAAATCATGGGGTATAGACCCAGCTGTAATTTCTCAATAAAACATGTAAAAATCATGCCATTAGACTCTTAATTCATGGGAAATATCAAAAGATTGCAATAAATAATAATGGGTGAAAACCCCTAATTCAAATTCATGTAAAATCTCATAGATTGTAGAAAGTCATTGTTTAAATAAGCCTTTGGGAATAGGAATGAAAGGATTACCCTTGTTCAAAACCCCACATACCTTAGATTATGAAATTGGATGAAAAATATTGCTTTAAACTCTTTTTCTTACTCTTGAGAGAGGGTTTTTGCAACTCTTGAACTTGGGGAACTCAAATCTTAACTCAATTTGTAGAATCCACGGTGAGATCTTGGATTTATTGGAGAAGGATTTTAGATTTGCTCTTGAGGGAAAAACCCTAGCCTATCGATGTTTTGGAGATAATGAGGCTATCAAGTTTTTTTGGAATATATCTGAGGGTTAAAAGTGAAAAGACCCAAAAGCCCTTTTTAAAAGAGAATTAAAAATATTGAACGGGGTCTGCAATAGTCGAAGCGACGGTCCGTCGTAAGTCCGATGGTCCGTCGGGTCGTCTGTAGCATGATGGCCAAAAAAGGGACACACTGCCTCGATGCAACGGTCAGATCGACGGTTCATTGCAGGTCTGATGGTTTGTCAAATCGTCCGTCACACGATGGCTAGGATGATACCACACTGCCTTAGTGGCGACGGTCTCTGCGATGGCCCATCGTCCTGGCCATTGCACTTGGTCTAGGAAAGAGAGTTTCTGCCTTGGTCGCGATGGTTTGAGAGATGGTCCATCACAGACTCGATGGTCCATCGGATTGTCCGTCGCACCTGGGCGTTTCTGATAACTCTCAGTAAAACGGCTATAACTTCTCATCCTGATGCCGAATTTGGATGAAATTGGTATCATTGGAAAGTTAATTCAATTCTCTACATGACAAAAAGTCAAATTTAAGAAAATTCTATATGGTTAAAGCACCAATCACTTTGGAAGTTACTTCTCAATCTTTTAGGGCCATAATTACACTATGCTTAACACGCTCTAAAGCTTAAATTATGAGGGAACTTTGTGGGGTCTTACAGAATCATGGTTCAAAGATCCAAAACATGAACATTCCACCAAACATATGAGAATCATGAACTTGAATGTGAGGATGCTTTAAACATGACAAAATAGCATGATTACATGACTAAAATCATAAATTGGGGATTTAACATGAAATTTACTTGAAATAGGACATGAGAAATTGAAATTCATAGCATGAGGAAATCAAATATTGCATGGGAACGTACATGGGCTGAATTGAATTTAAATCACCATGAAAACATGAAATTAAATCTTTCTTGAACTTACAAAATACCATATTGATAGAAAATTCATTCGTTAATTAAAAGAAAAGGGTTTTGGGGCTCCATGGGTGAAAGAGGACCCATGGATGAACTCCCACATACCTTAAACATCTTAACTTAGGAAAGAAACACTATTCTTGAATCTTTCTTGAAGATTCTTGAACTTGGGCAAATATGGAGTCTTGATTTTTTTGGGGAGAAAGAATTGATTTTGTTCTTAAGGAAAGGGAATGGTTTTCAAGGGAGAAAAATTGGAGAAGAAGAACAAAATTATTCCCTAACTGATGCTCAAATTGTGCTATGAACAATTGTGGTGAGGGGGAAAAGACCCAATTGCCCCTCAATCTCTTAAACCAAAAATATTGGACACAACTATGTCACCGCGCGCGGTATTTTTGCGGCGGCTTACTGGTTATGACAAAAATAATCATAACTTTTTGCTTGGGTATTGGATTAAGGCAATATTGGTATCGTTGGAAAGATAGTTCAATTATCTAAAATTTGGTGGGTATTAAGCTGAAAAAATCAATATATGTCAAATGTTATACATGTTCAAAATTGACCCTTATAGGATCAAACACCAAACTTTGGAGGAATGAAAGACGCTTAGCTTAAATTTGTTCTAGGTAATTTCTATAAATATTTTTCACCTCATAAGCACTTCACATACTAGGATAAAGATTGTGGCTCATGCATTCAAATTATAAATCAAGAATATTGGACACAACATCCTCACCGCAACATAGTATATACACCAACGGGAATAGCACCACGACACGGCGCTATTGCAGTGACTTGCTAGATTCATGATCCAAACATGACCCAATCTTCATCTGAAAAATCAAAAAATTCTCCAAGAAATACTTCTTACACCCCTAAACATGAATTAACTCAAAAACTAATATCTCAGGATCTAGAAGTTCAAAATGAAAATCCTTGAAGTTTAAGGGTCTTGAAAGTGACAAAGTTCCCAACACTTAGTGAAAATTTCAGGCCTTAATCCCCTTATGCATGCAACTAATAGCTGAACTTAGCTAAGAATAGTATGGGGTATTACAATATCTCCCCTTTGGGAACATTTATCCTCGAATGAGACTGGTTATACTGAGAGTACATACTATGGTAGCTGAGATCATATACTGCACATGCATGACTTGGAACATGAGTGCATAACTGAGTCTGGGCATGATACATGAACTGAGCTAATTTTGTGGATACATGCAATGACATAAGAATAGTTATAAGGCTTAGATAGAAATAAGAGAGTCAACTTATGAGTAACCATTACCTTAGGCTGGATCTTGTTTTGTGAAGAAAGGTTGAGAGGTTTAGGACATGAAAACTTCAGATATTACAACATCTCCCCCTTTGTATCATTCGTCCTTCGAATGATACTAACTTGGATGAAATACTAAGGAAAGACTGAGATGATGCACAGGGCACTTACAAACTGAATCATGAATAAATAACTAAATCTGAAGCATGATGCATGAATTGAACTAAATTCACAATTTACATGGATGCGAATATTTTACCTCATGGAATAACCATATTCATGAAACTTTAGATAGTAAGACTAGATCGAAGGATGGAAAAATAGAAAATCATAAGAACTTGTCTATCTATCTGCTAAACTAAATTGCTAGTTATACGGACTGAATTATACTGAAATCTTACACTCAACTATAGTATTTCTTCAACACTCTTTCTAAGAAGTTCTAATAACATTAGGGAGAAAAGAACTTGGGCATGATCTGAATAAGATATATGAGTAACGAATATTAATGGCTATCACTTTGTAACATGGAACGTAGACCTATAAAACAAAAGCTAGGATAGAATCACTAGTCCTTAGTCAATGCAACTACTAACCTTTAAGCTTACCCTCGCTCCTTAAATAGACGCATGTGTATATATAACTAATCCAGCCAAGATTTGGGTTGAGCTACATACTCCCACCATGTTCAATCCTAACTAAAAATCACAATATACTACATATATCACCATAACACTAGTCTGTACCATGAAAACAAGAAATACTTACTCTCTCACATCTAAATATTTATTCATCATTAATATCTTTACCTAATGAGAGATCACTGAAAGGTTAGAATATGAGGACCTGAAGCATGAAAGAATATTATGCATAACTTGGACACTTAACTGAGGCCTGAGAAATAGAGTATCAATGATATGAATTTATTACAGAGATCAAAACTGAGGATACACATGACATAATCTGAATTTTGTGGATCATTATGGAATATCATGAATTCTGGGAACCAAGCATATTGTGAAGAATGAGTACATGAGTCATGAGCTGCATTTCTGAGTCTAGATTTCATAAATTCATGGAATATATTTCATAATACTGAGTAAACTAGAACTCCTCATACAAGGAACTAAGGGTGTACATGATTCCATAGAAAATTCATAAATATGAGTTATGATCATGGAGCTAACGTGTAAGGTATGAGAATATTTAATGATAACTAAAAAACAAAACTTAAAATTGAGATAAGAATGGATCAGTCATCTTACTCCCTTACTACTTTTCTACAATGTACTGGTATCACTACTAGAATTTGAGAGCCTGACTTGGTTACTTGTTCTATCATTTCACCCTTAGCTTTATCACGTCATTCTAAGTCTGTGAAACCCTTTAAAATCTCTAAACTAAACTTCAATCACTTTACTCTGATTTCACACTATCTAGAGCTTTAACTCTTCTTTCTATTAGCATAATCCCCAAAGATTAAAAACTAGATTCTAACACTTAACATGGATATCCCCAAACCTTCATTGAACCATACTAACTTCCTTCATAGCCTTGTAACATCACATCTAAACCATAAGAATTACCATTACACTAATATATAATTTTGAATCAACAAACTTAAATTCTTGCATACATTATTTCATGTCTACTGATTCACCGTTCATACAACTATCTCCATGAATATATAATCTACTAAATCTAGATAAATACTATCCCACTTTACTGCTGCTAAACTTCTGGGTCCATGCTACTAACTCTTGGTTACATGCTATCATAGGATTCTGAGAAGGGATACAAAAGCATATCTGACTTTATCTTAATACATGATTTTTTATGAACAAAAATAAACACTTTAAAAGTTTTTAACTTAAGGGCACTAGTGGGATACTTTTGAGCCTCCGTACAATCCCATAACTATCTGTGGGGACCGTTTAAGAAAACTCTATCTATAAGAATTTAAGATGGCTATTTTTGTTGCCGTAAGAATAAGGCAGAGATGGCATGAATAGATTAACATAAGAATTTGCACAAGTTCCTTAGATAAAACTTCTATTGCATGATCTGAGATATGAAAAAGTAAAATATTTCTAAAATTCCTTGTAGCCTTTCGAATAAAAGTACAAACGTCACCGTACAATTTCACAAGACTCTACTAGATACGGCTTCATAGAAACCCTAGGACACTTAAACTCTAGGCTCTAATACAAAGTTTGTCATGACCCTATACTATCCCTTAGTTGTAACACGATGCTTAGAACCACAAGTGATCCTAAACTAACTCATGAACAGGCATATTATTGAGCAACTGATTTCTAATATATTAAATAGATGGTCCTGTTGTGCTAAAATATAATCATGAAATAATGTGGGAAAAATATAATACTAATATAATTTACAATATGATAAAACTGAAAAGAGAACTAAAATTATATGACTGACTCTGACTAACATCTATGAAGCCTCTACTATACTGACTATAGATAGCCGAGACTTGCCTTCAACCATAACTAATCAATATATATGAATAACAAAAATAAAGTACACGAACAACATTTGATTGGAGTAACTGAAATAGGAAAACTCCTCGTGGCATGATGCTTGGAACCATAAGTGATCCCAAACTAACAAATGAATTGGCATATTGTTGAGCAACTAATTTACAATATATTAAATAGCTAGTTCTATTGTGCAGAAATATAATCATGAAAAAATCTAGGAAAAATATATTACCAATACAATTTATAATTTGATAAAACTGAAGAGAGAACTGAAATTATATGATTGACTCTAACAGATATCGATAAAGCCCCTACTATACTGACTATAAATAGGTGGGACATGCCTCTAACCTCCAATAATCAATACATATGAATAATAAAAATAAAGTACACGAACAACATCTGACTGGAGTATTCAAAATAAGAGAACTCATCATCTTCTGGCATAAAACCACAATTGTCTGATCTGAAGTGTGAGCTATAGTTGGTACCTACATTATGAAACAATGTAGCCACACAGACGTATATATGGATCAGTACTTCTGGAATATACTGAGTAAGCAAGGGTAAATGCAATAAGTAAAACTATGTAGGTACATAATGTTAAAATATGCATGCTAAGTGCACCTAGACTTACCACGAGACTAAAATCAACTAAAATATGAAGTAGCTTAAATTATGAGTAACAACCATAATCTGATAAGCTAGTGAATCACTACACTTAGTTCCTTAAAACTATACTTTTGTAGAATAAGTAGAACTGAAGCTGGAAAATAATAAAACATGGATACTGTATTAATACTGAGTCTGAAGCTACATGATGGAAACTGACATAACTTGAGGATCTGAATATACAAACATACTACGCATGAATGCATAAACATACAAAATCAAACATAACATTTACTAAGTTGATCTGTTTAACTGACTGATTGATAGATAAATACAGATCATGCAAAATTAAGTTATACTTAGTCTGAATAACTGGACTAAAATTGGGGATACAGTGCATATGAGATAAGCACTAACTGAATAAACTAGGATAAATGAGCATGAAGGTATGAAAATAGTAATATTTGAGAATGCAAGACTAAGTGTATATCTGTTATGTCACTGAGATAGTCTAAAATCTAAAAGATTGAAAGGGGTAAAGTTGATTATCTAACACTCTATACACTTAGTCAAGCAAACTTGAACTAATGAGACACTGAATATTGTACTGAGAATATGGGAGCTATCATGGAGTCTAATGTCTGACCCACGTTGAGGAAGGTTGTTCTATCCTTTCCATAAGAATAGAAATTGTATTGTAGTGATCACTAACTGATGTCCCAAAGTTCTAAGAAGTCAGTCTATATTGGCAGGTGCTCTTATGAGATATATGTCAACTCTAAACTGGCAGGAAGATATCTCAAACCTATATTGCTACATAGTTCTATAACTCAGGGAGTGCTACTAAGGGCCATACCCTATATTGGCAGGAATGACCCCATCCCTAGGTTCGCTCGGTGCTAAATCCTACTCCTAACTGAATGATACTAGAACACTAACTGGTGTATGCACTGTTAACTAATAAGCTCAGGTCATGGTATTTTGAAAACAACAGTGCATACAAATTCTGAATTGATTATAAACATATAAATTAATAGTGCTAAACATGATCATGGTGTTTTGACTATGATAATAAAACCATGGTCTGACTGACTTTTTACATGAAAAACAGAAATATGAAAAAAAAATATAGATATCAGGTGGTCATAACCCGCCAGCACTGAATGACCATAAAGCACGCTACCAATACTTAAAACTGTAGTATAGGAATCATGGTTCAAAGACCCAAATCATGAGCATTCCACCAAATATGTGAAAATCAAGAACTTGAAAATGGTTATACTTTAAACATGAGGACATAACATGATGATATTACTAAAATCATAAATTGGAGATTTAACATGAATTTACTTAAAATAGGACATGGGAAACTGAAATTCAAAGCATAAGGAATTTATTTTAACTCACCAAAAAAACATGAAATTCAATCTTTCTTGAACATAGAAAATACCATAATGATAGAAAATTCATTCTTTAAATGAAAGAAAAGGGCTTTAGGGCTCCATGGGTGAAAGAAGACACATGGAAGAACTCCCAAATACCTTAAAATTCTTAACTTGGGAAATAAACACCATTCTTGAAGCTTTCTTGAAGATTCTTAAACTTGGGGAAAGATGAGAGTATTGATTTCTCGGGGAAAAGAAATTGAATTTATTCTTGGGAAAGGGAATGGTTTTCTTTGGTAAAAAAATAGGAGAAGAAGGGAAAATTTATGCCCTAACTGATCCCCAAATCATGTTATGAATGATTAGGTATAGGGGGAAAAGGACTCATTGCCCCTTAATAATTTAAACCAAAAATACTGGATGGAACGATGTTACCGCAATGCAGTCTTATCGTGGTGGCTTACTAGTTTTGACGAAAATGATCATAATTTTTTTCTTGTGTATTGGATTATGGCGATATTGGTATCATTGGAAAGATAATTCAATTATCTACAATTTTGTGGGTATTGTGATAAAAAATTCCTTATATATCAAAAGTTATAAATGTTAAAAGTTAACCCGCATAGGATCGAACACAAAACTTTTGATGAATCAAAGGCACTTAGCTCAACTTTATTCTAGGTGATTTCTAAGAACATTTTTTACCTCATTAGTACTTCACATACTAGGATAAATATTATGACATATGCATTCAAATCATTAATCAAGAACTGGACATAACACCCTCACTGTGATGCGGTATATGCACCAATGGGAATAGCACCATAACACGGCGTTATCGCGATGATTTGCTGGATTTATGATCTAAACATGACCCAATCCACATTCAAAAAATTTGAAACTTCTTCGAGATATTATTCTTCCACCCCTGAACGTAAATTAACTGAAAAACTAATGTTTTAGGGTTGGGAGATCAAAATAAAAATCCTTAAAGTATAAGGGTCTTTAAAGTTACTAAGTTCCCAATACTTAGTAAAAATTTTAGGACTTAAGCCCCTTATGCATGAAACTAACAACTGAACTGAGCTAAGAATAGTATGGGGTATTACAAAATCATAATCAAGATGAATAATTTATGGATTTCATGTATTATCTTTAGATCAGAAATCAAACTTTCTTGAATTATGTTGTATTGCGTATGAATGGAACTTCAAAAGCTTAAAATTTCTTGTAAACTTCATGATTCTTCTTAAGTCTTAAAACTCTTACTTTCCTTTATAACGTATATAACAAAACATCAGGCTCAATACCCATATAGAAATCTTTCATCAAAATCCCAAATCAATTTATTCAAATCAAAACACAATAGCATTAATAAGGTCAGAACATGAATAGATGGAAATTTTATGCATCTTTAACCTTAAGATCACAAGATAATGTTATGCTTTAGTATATGAGAATTCAAGGGATGAGCCCTAATATAAAACAAGTTATTCAATCTTAAAATTATGCTTTTTTTAGAACTAGAATGGAAGATTATCCTCGTTCATAAAAACCCCACATACCTAGAAACCTTAAATTATAAAGATAACTTAAAAGATGACTTGATGAGAGAACCTTAATCTTGATGTTCTTAAAGATGGGAGGAGGAAAGATGTCAATTGATTAAAACAGTGAGGAAAATAATACCTCTCTTTGGGATAAGCCGTGGGTTAGGATTTATAATAGGGAATAAGACCAAAAGGTCCCTTAACTAAAAATTACAGAAATTGACCGCCAATCATGATGAGTAAACCATGTGACTTGTATGGTGAAGATCAGAGTTAGATTCATGACTTGTAAGCTTGGAAAGAACAAAGATGGTATACACTAGTTAGTATTCAAGTCTAAACTTATGACTAGTAACATCTCAATATGACTTGTAGCCTCCACTCATAACTTGGACAAAATCTTAGGGAGCCTACACTGCTAAACTCACGAATTCAATTCATACGACTCAAAACCATGCTTTGATGATTTCTAGGGTCAACTCATATCTACAATAGACTTCAACTACTCTACACAGCCATAGGTATGGCTCACTATATATGACATGTATGATGTATGTACGACTTAAGGAAATAAGCCATATGATGGACAATAGTTTTTCGACACGGGGTATTACAAGCCAATCGTGAAATATAGTTATCATCATTTTCATTTTGATTAGGAGATTGTGATTTTAATAGTGTGGCATCTTGCTAAAGCTTCTCAGAAGGGAAAATCATTGGTTTAGTAGATTCTTTGGGCTTTTTTAGTGTCTAGGTAGGCTAGGTTTACCTTCTTCATAGATTGAGCTATTTCATAGTATGCTTATGATATTATTCTAGATTAGGGATGGGATTTAGGTGTTGGATGTATGATTGTCAATATTTGTCTTAGTTGGACTATTTTGGCTATCTTAAAATCATAATTTAGGTGTAACTAACTTTGTTGCTTATGTTTTGAGTAGAATTTCCGCATACTACTAATTAAGACTTATTTAACATATAAAAGGGGATTTAGATACCTAATACTAGTCTGGGTAGAATTTGACTTATAATGTATTTTGGGAATTATAAATGGGCCCTTCCAACCCTTCAGAGGCTAATACTTAAGCTAGTTTTTTTAGACCTTTATACATTGTTATATATTTTGAAATGCTTATTTGTAATACCCGTACTTTTCCTCGCTTGAAAAGTTTTCCAAGAATGTTAGAATCTTTCTTTGAAAGATGAATCCAATTTTGTACATATGGTATTTTCAATATTTTCACTTTTTTTCATGTAGGAAATTCAATACACTTTCCATCGATACCAAATTCACCCAAATCTGACACCCGGGTGAAGAGTTAGTACCTTTTTAGTGAGACAGTGTATCACCTGAGCCTTCAGCGCATCGCAAAGATAGCTTAAATGGAAATTGTCAATTTCCACTGTTGCTCCGTGGTAGTAGCGTGTCGCGCCAAACTTTTAGTTCATAGACAAGGTGGCAACGCGATAGCTCTGTGTCGCGCCATCGTGCAATTTCCCATTTGTCACTTTCTAGTGACTTGGCGCGATAGTGGGGCGTCGCGCAAAGGATGAAAATTGGAAAATTTTCTCAAAATTTAAATACGTGTCCTAGGGTTAAAAGGGTCAATTTTGCACCCTATATAAGCCTTATAACATGAGATTTGGCCATAATTCAACAACTTATACTCAATTACTCTCAAAAACTCTCAAGAAAAAGCCCTAGGGTTTTCATAAAAGGTTTAATTCCAAGGGAACTCACAATCAAATTTCAAGAATCTCTCCGTCAATCTTCATAGAATCACAAGCTAAGGTATGCGTAGTGTTCATTCATGGACTCCTTTCGTCCATGAAGCCTAAGAATCTCTTTTCTAAAGTCAAGATTTTAGATTTTCTTTATGAACTTTATGTTGGCTTTATTTTTTTTATGTTGATAATGATCAATTAAAATTCAAATCCAAATTGGGTGATTAATGTTATGTGTAATTTATTTGTATAGATGTATATTCATGTGAACCTATGATTAAACCCTAGGATGATGAAATTAGATATGAATCATGATATTTGATCGTTGTATAATGTTATCTACATATATTATTCCTACCATGCATTTGATTAAATGACTATATGAAGGAAAAGTGCCCAACTAGCATGATATTATGAAATCCCCATGTTTGTACAAGTTTATGCATATCACATGTTTGATGGAGTATTTCAACATATGAATTATGAATTGTGTTGTTAGACATGTGTTCAAGTAAGCCATGCCATGTTAGTTTCTTCTCATCGAGTCCTGGGGGTACTTGTACCCAGATATTTAGCTGTGTGCCTAGAGCCATGCAATGTTTTCACAATCTCCTTAGTCAAGCTATGATCTATAGAACTCAGTCAGTTATGTGACTTAGGAAATCTCAGTAATCTTAGTATTTCAGTAATCTCAGTGATCTCAGTACTTAGTAATCTCAGTAACCTCAGTATTCCCAGTAAATCACAGTAAATTCAGTATTCTCAGTCAGTCCTCAAAACTCAATACATTCCGTCAGTAAATTCAATTTAGCTCCGCTAAATAATTCCACTAGTATCAATTTAGTTCAGCTAATTAGTTCAATTTAATTAATCAATTCAGTTTCTTTCATATGGGAGTAGGATTCAGCACCGAACGAGCCTAGGGATGGGGACTCACCCTCTAGATAGGACTGAGATCCCTAGAAGAAATTCGTAAGTTCCAGAACTATGTAGATAGTGTAGGTATGAGATTTCACTTGTTAGATAGGACTGATATACTCAGGGAACACCTGTTAGTGCATTTAAATGTATAGGACTTATCCCAGGGGTCACTCGCTAGATTAGGACTGACTCCATAGCAGTTATCATTAATAGTGGCACGGTACTGACACCCTTCCAGCTGGGGTTATAGGTTAGACCCTAGTTAGCTTAGTATGGGGCATGTCAGTTAGATGAATACATCCCACAATTTCAATTACAGAATTAGGACTGTCATGTATAGTCAATTCAGCTCAGTAGTACAGATTTAGGACTGCCAGATATAGTCACTCCTTATCATTATAAATACACTCTGGGATCACCCATTAGATAGGACTGATCTCAACTATGGTCAACCAGTAACGGTATCATCAGATTTAGAGATCACCCGCCAGATAAGACTAATCTCAGATTCAGTTAATCAGACATAGTACAGAACTCAGCTAGTTCCATCAGATTCAAGACTGTAAGATATAGTCACTCATGTTATTAGTTATATCATTTATCAGAACTCATGTTATCAGTAATAAGATTTAGGACTGTTAGACATAGTCAACCAGATCAATTCTTCATAATTAGAACTGTCAGATAGTTATTCATCTATCAGTAACATAGTATCAGTCCCTCCAATATTAGTAATTCTATGTTATTAGTAAACTCAGTCGTAAGAACTTATCATTTAGTCCTATCACGATGTCATTTATAGTTACATATGCATGCATATATTCTCACATTCATGTTAGTCAGTCAGTTAGTATTGTTTATACATATGAACCTATTGTATTCAGCCTACCTCACTTATATACTAGTACATTCAAAGTACTTAAGCATTTTTACTATGGTGTATTATACCATAGGTTTAGAAGCACAAGCTCCAGAGAACCGGTAGCATCCCAGTTCAGCCATCAGAGTTAGCAGTGAGTCCTCATCCTTTGAGGACATGATGATCACATTACTATTTCAGTTTTTAGTTTATTTTAGTAGTTGGAGTTAGTTGGGTACATGTCCCATCAACTCCTTATTCAGACAGTTTAGAGGCTTTCAGACTACAGTATGTTCAGATAATTATCTCAGTTGTTATGGTATTGTTATACCATATTTTTTAGTTATGTACTAGTATTGAATATTATGGCCTTTCAGTTCATGTTTCCACATTTATGATATTATTACTATTATTCAGTGCTCATTTTATAGATATCAGTCATGGGTTAGCTTGTGGTCCTTTGGGGTCATGGGCACCGTGTGGCATTTTGGGTACCAGATTTGGGGCATTACATTATTATGGGCTTTGAGGAGATTAGATACTTAATGGTCTTTATAGTTTGATATATAGAGTGGATGCTAATTAAGGTAAAACTAGTAATTATTTATCATAATATGAGTTTTTCTACAAGTCTACTGATTATGATGGTATTAGCAATGTGATTTCAAATTTAAGTCCAACAATTATGATGATATTAATGATATGGTTTCATGTTTAAGTCTAGCAATTATGATGATAATGATGATGATGCTACTGAGTCCCGGTTTGAGTCTAGCACTAGGGATTATTTATGATATGATATGGCATGGATGGGCTCTTGGACATGGCATGCGAGTTGGTAATTTATTGTTACTTGGTTATTTACATTTAATTAATTTTACACTCCAGGTTTATGGGGGCCTGTGTTGGGTTATTTATTTTCCACACTCATTGGATTATGGGATCCACTTTAGCAGTTATGATTGTGTGATCTTTATGTTATTCTTTGGGATTTATTGATTTACTTTTACAACTAGTGTTGGAGTTTATCTCCAGCTTTGCCTTTTTACCTTGACTTAGCTTGTTTTATCTTATTTAAATCATGATTTAGCTCAGTCGGTCGATGATGCCTACTTAATACCCATGGTTTTGGTACTCATACTAGACTTCTGTACCTTTTGGGTGAAAATCATGACAATCATACTTAGTTGGATTTCAAAGATAGGTGAGCTCTCAGAGTCAAAGTTTCCTCTTTTTTCTTCTATCATCTATGTCCAATCTTATATTTTGAGACAAATTGTATTTGACTATTTTAGAACTTTTAGCGTATTTGTAGTAGCTCTTGCACTGGAACTACTAGGTCGTAGGATGGTTGTTCATGTTTTGCCTATTTTTGGGATTTTATTTATTGTCTTGTTATTATAACCAATCCTAAATTGTTGATTTTTGGCCTTTTAGGCCATTTTCCCACCGAATTAGTTCATTGCTTATAGCTTCAGTCAACGATTCAACTTACCTACAAGCGGGGTATAGTAGGTACCATCGTGATTCATAAGTCGAGTCGTGACAATAATCATCATCATATATTTACACTTTTCTCTGCAAACATACCTTTCTCTCTAAATGTATAATTTAACCTTTTTTCTTAATTTACTAATATTACACCTCTAAGGTTGTAGTTTTCCCTAAACCATGAGAATTATTATTATACCCAAGGACTCAACATCTTTTATCCATAACTCCTTAACTTAGCTATTAGAACATGATATACTATATAACTAGCCTTTTACTACTTAGCAATTCAAGGGTACTATCTGAGAACACACAACACTTAATAATCTTAGAAATTAATAAAGCCACATATTACCTTGGCTACACCTCTACATCATACCTACACCATCATACTTAATTACAAATGAATGTACTAAAATCCTTAAATATATTATTCCAAGATTTCTAGATCAACTTCCATATAACTACCATCACTATCCTAAGAAATCATTATTTCCATCTTAATGATCACCCACCGTCCAAACATAAGGTTTTAGTACTAGACATGGTTAACAATACATCTTCACATATTATTCTTGCTTGGCAGCTATATAAAAAAATATCAAGAAACACTAGTCTACTAGAACTTCATAATAGCAATTATTATAATCTCATGGCCTATCTTGTTATATTCCTTTAGCACATCCTCCTTTCATATATCAAAACTACTTATCCATCTGTATGTCTAATTATATTCATGGCTTTATAAGCATCAACCAATTTCCTTTTTACAACCACAAGGGGAAGCCTTGATTATCAATCTTAACCCCCAAATAAATTAATGAAATATTCTTTTCTACCATAATAAAATAATACCATCAAGAGCTCCTTTCTTAATTCAAGCGTACTCCTAGTCACCTTAACTAATACATCTCCTTTTCTACCATCCACCATGAAATCTACACCATACTCACTACCTCTTATTTAACATCCAAAGATATATCACCTTAGTCCTAACTTAATAGCATACATAGATACATCTATATGCTTTTAACCAATCACTATCCACACGTATCTTGTTACTACACTTCAAAAGCCATACATCCAACAAGGAGGTTCTACAATGTACGAGTCATAACACTCTAAGTTACAGTATCCATAAATGAAAACTCTATTCAATAATCTAGGTACATACTCTCTCCTCTCATGAATGTTATATGTAATGAAGGGTTAAAGAGAAAAATGAATTCATGCCATATTGTATCTTAACTATAAAACTCATATGGATGAAGGCATAAGCTTCTGCATAAAAGGACTTTAAACAAACTAACGGGATCCTCTTAAGCTTTTTGTGTGATTTCTGACATTACTAATACAAAATCAAAAAGTATTTTCTCGAAAGGAATTGGATTTTACTACTTACATAAACTCAAGGATAAGTCATAGTAGGATGATTTTGGAGTACCACACAAATCAACAAGAGTTTCTAAGAGGACAAGACTATTGCATGATCTAGAGTATGAAAGATAAGAAGCATTTCATAAATGCTCAATAGCCGCTCGAAGATAAGTAATGATGGCATTATTCCATTCCACAAGACTCTAATAGACATGAATTTACATACACCCTAAGACACTTGAAATTTATGCTCAGATACTAAGTTTATAATGCCCTGGGACTACCTCCTAGACTTCACACAGTGCTTAAAATCATAAGTGATCCCAAGATAAACCCATGATACAACATAATTTCTTACAAACTAAATAAAAACAAAAATTGGAATAATAAGTGGAAGATATGTTCAATATAATACTATTTAAAAACTTACAGTGTTGGCTATATAAAAGGAAATAGAAACTGAATACATCAACGCTAACTAACTATTTATGAAACCTCTAACAATATAGACTATAGGTAGCTGGGACATGACCCCCAACTATCTCTAATTAATATAAATAGATAGACAGATAATATTGAATCTACAAACTGACAAGAGTCCTCAAATAAAAAGAACTCATCACTTGCTAGTTGGGAGTTGTGGACTGCCTGACCATGATGTAGTGGTCTACAACTTATGCCTACATTATGAAACAATGTACCCACACAAACATATGTATGGTTAGTACTTCTAGAATGTACTAAGTATGTAAGGTTGATTCCAAGAAGGAAAACTAAATCAATGCATAATCTTAAAGCATTCACGCTAAGTATAAATATACTCACCAAGATATTTAGATATACTCAAATTGAAATATCATAAAACATGAACTACAAAGCATAATTTGATAAGTTGGATAAGTCACTACACTTAGTTTCTAAAATTGTCTTTTCTGTGGGAGATTCTTACAGCTGACATAAAACATATGAGATAGCATGGAGCCCAACATCTAACCTATGTTGAGAAAGTTTTTTCAACCCTTACCATCAGTATAAAACCTTAATTGAACTCGAGTAATCACTAAACTGAGCCCCTAGATGCTCTTTAGTGAGGCCCCTAAAAACAACTGTGGCATATAGTTTATGGGAAATAGGATTCCTTGAATCCTCATTCCCCTTTTGGTGCTAAATACTACTCCCAAAATATATATTGGTATTCATAATATATGAAATTCACCTTAAATTATACATATGGATTTATAAATATAAAATTTATCATGCTTCTATGAATAAATCAACTCATGAATAACTATGTAAAATTTTATATCATGTTTGAGATCATAAGATCAAAATTGAAATGTAAATCATACTTTAGTAATTTTAAAACTTAAATAGTAAGTCTAGACTTCTTGTAAACTATGAGATCGTGCTAAAATCATATATTTTTACTCGTAAACTAGCTGAATCATGCTGAAAATCAGGTATATTTATCAACTCATAAATATTTTGGTCAAAATACTAGAATTCATCTAATAGTAGTATTTGTGTAAGTAAAAAAATAAGTGAAGGTAAATTATGGTGTTAATTGAACTTTAAATCACATGATAATGTCATAATTTAAAAAAATATGAAAAATGGGTATGAACCCTAGCCATCAAATCTTTAAAATTCATGTAAAAACTCAACTTTTGGACACAACGATGAAAGGCTATCCTTGTTCAAACCCCACATACCTGGACTTGGTGAATTTTTTTAGGGAAACTTTAATTAGGACCTACAAGCTTAAGTTTTAGTGAAATCTCTTCTTTTGTGTTCTTGGGGGGTTTTGGGAGAGAGGGTTTGAATAGTTAGAGTTATAAGGGTGGAAATTATGTTTAATAGGATTGTGAAATTGTTTAATAGGTAAAAGACTAAAAATCCCTCGAACCCAAACTAAAACAAATAAAACTGGTATTTTTGAGCCTTTGGGCATGGCTCACCCTTATTGCCCATGCCCAGAGCATGGTACACTTTTATTGTGGACCCTTATTGGTTTGAGGTCTCGAAATAACTCTAAACATGTTTTAAAGATTCGAAAATACTTTCTAATAGTCCTGTTATCATCCATAATCATAATTCTACTCAAAAATCACTGCTAAATACAAAGGAGGTATAGAAATAAAATGGTAGAAATTTTGGGGTATAACGGTGGTAGTGGTCCATACATCAAGTAGTTCTCATGGTAGAGTTAAGTTTATTGGTGTTAAGCAGGGATATTTATCAGTTTCAGAGTCTAATTTTGGGTTCTTAATTGTGCTAGGCATAGTCCCATGCTATTTTCTACAAAGCATGAGATGATGCATGGATTTAATTAAGGATTGACTTTACCACTCTACTTGGTGTTGATCATTTGATAATAGCTGGATCTACTTTTCTTTAGGTTGTTGATTATGTAATGATATATATAGGGAATGTATGAAAACATATAAATTGTAGTAACAGGCTATATTCACGATAAAGTGTTAGTGGTATTCTATCTAGAGATAGGGATCCTATCAGTAGAGATCAGTATCACGAGTAGCCTATCAGGTCCATATAGGTAGAAACTCAAGTTATGGGTGGTTCTCAGGTAGGTTATGGTGGTCATGGTGAGCAAAATTTGGGCCAAATGTCATGGGGTGTTCGATCTAGGACTTCAGGTCATGGTATCCATGCTAGGTTAGTAGGTCCACTAGGTTAGCGATTCCCAGAGGCATGTTTTGGTTATGGTGAGATTATCCATTGGTCTAGAGACTGCCCCAAGAATGAATCTATTAGCTAGTTTGGGTTATCATATATTTTTGTTAGGTTAGAGCTTCAAGATCTTGTTAAGACTGTAAAGAGATCGATCATTGGTCTAGAGAGTGTCCTTGATATGGGATTATCAAGTAGTTAATGTATCCAGATTAGACTCTTAGAGATGTGACACCTCAGGAGGAGGTAGTGCACTTATTATTTCAATTGGTCATTTAAGCACTCAGTCTAAGGTCGGACACATTCTATTTCATACTTCTTTGGGCAGTCAGGGACCATGACTCTAAATTCAATCATTATAGGTGTGCATTTAACTTCTATCTATTAGTTAATATTTGAATTGTGTTGAGTTTTCCATACATATCATGGTTACATGCCTTGATGTTACTATATTGGTTGTTGTAACCTTAGTATGGATTTTCATGCTATTTCTTTTAGTAATGGATTGAGTGGATTGATGTTCCAGCTTTTGATGGAATATTTTAGGCCTTTTTCTTAGGATAACTATGTGCTTTCAAGCAACCATTGTTGTATTTAACATGGTATTTTAGTGTTTTTAGGATAAGGACTGAGCACAAAGAATAACTTGGACAATCTGAGCAAAACAAAGATAAAATGAGCAGCGATGGCTTAGGCGACAAACCTTTGACCTTGTGACAATCCGTCAATCTAAACCATTGAAAAAAAGCAAAAGGCATAGAATCTGCACATCCTATGATGGTCCAGGCAACGGACCATTGTCCTTACAATGATTCGTCGGTCTAAATCGTTGACCAAAAGTAGAAGACATAGACTCTGGAAATCTTGCGACGGTCCAGGTGATGGTCTGTCACACTACCCGTCGCCCAAAATCAGATCATAGAGTTACTAGACACCAGCGATGGTGCAGGCTATGGACTGTTAGACCTGCGATGAACCATCACTTGACCCATCGACCATAATGCAGAGAATTTGATTTTGAATTTTAAAACCCTAGTTCTGGAATCATATAAATACCAAGTATTAGGATTTATTCTGTATCTTTTGTCTTTAGTTTCATAATTTCTCCTCTAGTAAGAGTTTTGTAACATTTTTCATTGGGATTTGAATCTAGAGATTGAGATCTGATTATTACTTTTTATATTTTCCATCAAAGATAGAGAAGAACAATATTGTGACTTTTGTAAGTACTCTTCTGAAGCTATTTATGAACATCAATATATATTTTATTTCATATATGGAAATGCATATCTAAACTCCTATAATTAGGGTTATAGGAGCCTTCATGTAGAGAACTATTTTGAGTTAGGAATTTGTTTGACCTTTAATATCTATCAAAATTGCATGAAACCTTCTTCATTTTAGTGACATCTCTTGGTTGTAAACTTGAGAAGTGATCCCGTGAACACCACTTGTCAGACAAAAAAGTGAATGTTGGGAAAAAAGTGATTCACATGAAATTCATAGGTTTACCATTTGGGTTAATGGGTTGATGCCTTAAAAGGATGAACCCTCATGAGAATATTATTGAATAATGCATGAATCCTTTAAGTTTGAGAGAAGTAAAGGGTTAAACACTCATTAGGTTGAGAGACACGTGAGAAATTCTTATAGTTCAATAATTCTTATAAGTGGATACCTAAGTTAGAATTTGAGAACAAATTCACAACCCTAACTGTTTGAACATCTTGGTGAGCATAACTCTAGTTAATTCATTCCCATTAGAATAACATCAACATTAACTCTAAGTAGCTGGACCTCTGTGTGATGCAAATACAAAAGAACATTGTTAACATATCAAAACCCCTCTTTTATCCCAAAACCTTTGATCAACAGTATGATAACAACCTCAATAATTAGTGAACACAGTATTCCCTATGGCATTCGACACCCAACCCAGTAGGATTCTATATTTGACAGTGAACACTTACACTTTCATAAGAAATTTATAAATTAGGCGTATCAACTTTTAATACCGTTGTCGGGGAATGCGGTTGTCAATTAAGTTTGTATTTGTTGATTGACTTTTGGTCAAGGTTTCCCAAAATTTTAATTTTCATTTGTTGTTTTTGTTTTGTGCAAGGTGATCATATTGTATGCTAAGAACTCGGAGATTAGGTGAACCTTTATTACCTATTAATCCGGGACCTCAACTTACTACATCAGGACCAAGAAAGAATAGTTTCTCAGCAAGAAGCAGCTAGACTAGCTGCTTTGGCAGCTGCACAAGTGAACCAGTAGAATACAGATAATGTAGGCCGGTGACAAAACCCAGATGATAAGGATCTGGGTGATGATGAGTTATTAGCTCCAGTTAATCCAAGGCGTGTAGATAATTTACCTGCACTGGCAAATAGGAATGTCAATAGAAATTGCCTGGCGAGGGTGATACTAGAACGCTAAGCCACCCAATTTAATCTAGAGACTGATGATGATGGCTTGGATGGAGCCAGTGCAACAGGGGCTATTATTCCTCTGCCCTTAGCACCAAAAGCCAAGTTTAGTATTACAAGCACTATGATACAGCTATTGCATCTCAAAGGATTATTTGGTGGACTTACGGGTGACGACCCGAATATGAATTTGGCTAATTTTATCTCAATATTTAATTCATTTGACAACACAGGAGTTGGACAAATTCTATTCACTTATGATTGTTTCCGTTGTCTTTATCTGGAGAGGAAACTTTATGGTTGAATGATCTAATGCCTGACTCTATTACTAATTGGAGGCAACTATAAGATGCTATCCTATAAATATTCTTTCTACCATCCAGGAGGGCACAGTTGAGAGTTGAGATAATCAATTTTAGACAACTCCTGACTGAAGCTCTCTATGAGACTTAGGAGAGGTTTAAGAAGAAGCTCATGTAGTGCCCAAATCATTAGTTGACTAATGTACACTTGATAGAGATACTATATCAGACCTTGAACTCTGTGACTAAGCCAGTGGTGGACAATGCGGTAGGTGGGTCATTCATGGACCGTACCTTCCCTGAAGCGGTTGACATGCTTGATCGTATAACAAAGCAAAGTAGAGATTGGCATAATAGGGATTCTGAGGTAGTAATCTCTACTGTATCTACAAGCATGACTACATAACAAAAGTAAAGAAAAGAAGAGCATAAACAAGACATGGCATATATGAAGATGCAGATGGATCTCTCACCAAGCATTTGTTATTTGGAAAGACAGAGAAGGTTAAAGTTGTAGCATCACAAGGAAGGGCTAACTCTGATTCTGAAGAAAAAGCCAATTACTTGAACAATCAAGGATGTTTACCATGCGGTGTCCAAGGAAACCAAGGTCAGAACTACTATCATAAATCTAGATATAAGGACCGTAATCAAGGAAATTGGCATAGTAAGGGTGACAGGAGTAGGTTGTATGTCCCTCTTAAAAACTGTGTGGCCACTGCAACTAGTTTGAGAAAGATGTCCAGGGAGGACATAATGGCCAAGCTATTAAAGGAAATAGAAGCAACAAATATCAGGGTGACTGAGATGAAAAGTGAGTTATCCTTAATAAACCTACTAGTCGACTCTCACTCTACTTTGATTAAATAGTTGGAGCAGAAAATGAACCAACTTTTAGCTTTATTCAATCAAAAAAAGGCTGTCACCCTCCCAAGCTACATAATGCAGAACCCAAGAAAGGATGGGTCATGTATGGTAGTCACTACTAGAAGTGGTAAGGAATTGGCAATCCCGCATATGGGCAAGCATGTCATTGACATAGTAGCAGATGATATTGAAAAAGCAGAGATTGATTATCCAGTAAAGGATGGGAAATTAGATGAGGTTATTGATGATGCACCATCTAATAGTTAGCAGGTTGATGATTTAGAGAAGAATAAGGGAAAAGAGGCAGAAGTGGTGGTAACCACTCTTACAAAGCCACCTCCTCCGTTTGCCAATCAATTGAAAAAGACAGTCGATGACACAATGTTCAGCATATTCATGGCTATTCTTAAGCATTTGATGATTAATCTACCATTAGTGGAGGTATTGGAGAAAATTCACGGGTACGTAAAGTTCATGAAAGGTCTTATCACGAAGAAGTGGTCAGTTAGTTTTGAGCTGATAGAAAACCTCCTTCATTGTGGTGCTACTTCCACAAGGTCTCTGGTGCAGAAAAAGGAAGATCCAACAGCATTTACTATCCCATGCACTATTGGGCCTTTTGACTTTGCAAAAGCTCTATGCGACTTAGGAGCTAGCATAAATCTAATGTCACTGGCTGTTTACAAAAATTAGGGTTTGGGAGTCCCCACACCCACTAACATGTGACTTGTGATGGCAGATAGGTTGGTAAAAAAAACTATTGGTATTTTGTTTGATGTGTTGGTGAAGGTTGCTAGTTTCATATTTCCTGCAGATTTTGTCATTTTGGACTGTGAGGTGGACTTTGAGGTGCCCATAATCTTAGGTTAACCTTTTCTCACAACCAAAAATATGCTAATTGATTTGTGAGCTAATAAGCTCTGATTTATGCTAAATGATAAAGTGGTGTGATTTGATGTATGGCAATCATTGAAGCAGCAGAAAGAAATGAGTGTGTTTTCCATTGTGGATGTCTATTATGAGGAGGAGAAGGAAGTGTCGATTGAAGAGAAATTTTTTGTTGAGACATTAGCAGCTGTGTTGATAAATTTTGATCAGGATGGTATAAAAGATTATTAGGAGACAGTATATTCCTTAACGGGTATGGGATCTTACTCATATGCACCCAAGAAGTTGGATTTGGACTTAAAAAATTATCCAAACCCACCTGCTAAGCCTTCTATAAAAGAACCACCTATCCTAACGATGAAAGAGTTACCCAGTCATTTGAGGTATGTGTTCCTGCGTAGTGGGAATACAGTACCTGTTATTATTACGGCTGAACTGGGAGAGGAATAGATGGAATCCCTCATCTCTGTTCTTAAGAGATATAAGGGGATATTGGTTGGACGATTGCAGATATCATTAGCATCTCTTCTAGTGTATGTTCTCATAAAATCCATATAGAGGAGGATTATGTCTCGACTATTGAGCACCAGCATTGCCTAAACCCACCTATGAAAGAGGTGGTGAAGAAGGACATCATTAAATAGATAGATGCATGAGTGGTTTACCTTATATCCAATAGTAAGTGGGTGAGTTATGTTCAGTGTGTTCCTAATAAAGGGGCATGATAGTGATGGCTAACGAAAAAATGAGTTAATCCCCATTCAGACCTATTACTGGGTAGAGGATTTGCATGGATTACCAAAAACTCAACTCGTGGACACTGAAGGATCACTTCCCAATGCCTTTCATGCATCAGATGCTTGACCAAATGGCTGGAAAGGGTTGGTATTATTTCTTAGATGGGTATTCTAGTTACAACCAAATTTCCATTGCTCTTGAAAATCTGGAGAAGATGACATTCACATGTCCATATAGTACGTTTGCTTTTAAGAGGATCCCTTTCGGGTTATGTAATGCACCCGCCATTTTTCAGTGCTGCATGATGTTGATCTTTTCTAATATGGTTCAAGACACCTTGGAGGTGTTTATGGATGATTTTTCAGTTGTTAGTGATTCCTTTGAACTATGTTTTCTAAATCTGAGTCAGGCATTACAGCCGTGTGAAGAGTTCAACCTTGTCCTTAACTGGGAAAAATGACACTCATGGTGAAGGAAGTCATTGTATTTGGTCATCGAATTTCATCTATGGGCATTGAGGTAGACAAGGCAAAGGTTGAAGTGATTGATAAACTATCCCATCCTATCTCAGTCAAAGGGGTACGCAGTTTTCTTGGCCATGCAAGGTTTTACCGCAGATTCATAAAGGATTTATCAAAGATTACAAACTCTTGGAGAAGGAAACCAAATTTTTTTTATGATGACTGCAAAAGGACTTTGAATACCTGAAGTTGAAGCTAGTGGAAGCTCCAATTATTGTTGCTCCTGATTGGAAAAAACTATTTGAGATTATGTGTGATTCGAGCAGAGTGGAACTTGGAGCTGTTCTTAGACAAAAGAAAAGAAGCTGTTACATCCGATATATTATGCAAGCAAGGCCCTAAATAGGGCTCAGAATAATTATACGGTGACAGAGCAGGAATTTCTAGCAGTGGTGTATGCTTTTTAGAAGTTTTGGGCATATTTGTTAGGTACTAAGGTAGTGGTACACACTGACCGCACTGCCTTGAAGTACTTAATGGAAAATAAGGATGCTAAACAAAGGTTGATCAGGTGGGTATTGCTACTTCAGGAATTTGACTTTGAAGTCAAGGATCGCAAAGGATGTGAGAATCACGTGGATGATTACCTATCTAGACTCGAGGTGAGTAGGTAGTCAAGGACAAGATTAAGATTGATGATTCCTTTTTGGATGAGAAACTATTGGTTCCGTTGCTAAAAAAGTATCTTGGTATGCTGACTTTGTGAACTATGTGGCAAGTAAACTAATACCAGAGAATCTCTCCTTTCATTAAAGGAAAAAGTTTCTCCATGATATGAAATATTATTTCTAGGATGAACCATATCTGTTTTGGCGGTGTGCGGATGGCATTATTAGATAGTGCATTCCAGAAGTGGAGATGTTAAGTGTACTGGAAGCAACTCATGCTTCCCTAGTTGGAGGTCACCATGATTGTGATCGTACTTCCAGAAAAGTGCTTCAAAGAGGCTATTATTGGCCCACTTTGTTCAAGGATGCTTACGATTTCGTAAAGATATGCGACCAATGTCAAAGGAAAGGGTCTATCTCAAAGTTCCATGAGATGCCAATGTCTAAGATTTTGGATGTAGAGGTTTTCGATGTCTGGGGTATTGACTTTATGGGACCCTTCATGAGCTCATTTGGGATGAAATACATATTGGTCGCCATTGACTACGTGTCAAAATGAGTTGAGGTAGTAGCTCTAGCAGATATTGAAGGGAAGAGAGTTGTTGAATTCTTGAGAAGAAACATCTTCTCTCACTTTGGAGTACCATGTACCATCATAAGCGATAAAGGATCACACTTTTGCAACAAGATGCTCCGAGCCGCATTGGAAAAATATGAAGTTAAGAAGCATAAAGTAGCTATGCCATATCACCCACAAACAAGTGGCAGGTGGAAATATCCAATCAGGAAATCAAGGCTATCCTTCCCAAGAATGTGAATGCTAGAAAGAAGGATTGGTCTAGGAAGCTTGATAATGCATTATGGGCATATTGGACAGCTTTCAAGACGCTTGTTTGCATGTAGCCATACCAAATGTTTTATGGAAAGGCATGTCATTTGTCGATTAATCTAGAGCATAAAGCATTGTGGGCACTGAAGCGGTTTAATCTAAACTAAAATGAGGAAGCAAAGCTAAGACTGGGGCAACTGAATGAGATAGATGAATTCCATCTCAGGGCTTTTGAAAGGGCAGACCTATACATGGAGAACATGAATAAGTATCATGATTAGAGGATTGAGAAATGATATTTCTAGAAAGGTCACATGGTCCTTCTGTTCAATTCCAGACTCGAATTTTTCTAGGGTAAACTTAAGTCCAAGTGGTCAGACCCGTTTAAAGCTAGTCAAGTATACTCATCTAGAGTAGTTGAACTAGAAAATGAAGATGGAAGTGTCTTCAAAGTCAACGTGCAATGAGTCAAACTTTATATCGGTCCAAAATACTCGATAAAAAGTATTCCTACTTTCTATCTCGATGAATTCTAGGTAATCGAGATAACTAAGTCCTGCTGCGACAATAAATCAGGAACTAGTGGGAGGCAACCCACATTGTGTTGTTGTATATCATTAATTTAGGTTATTTTGTTGTTTGTTTTGTTGATTTGTGCAAACTGAAGGGTTTATGTAAGTGTGCAGGTACTAAAATAAAGGATAAAAGATGCCAAAAAAAGGTAGGGTAACCGATGGATTAACCCAATGGACCATCGCAAGCTCGACGAACCATCGCTATCAATCGTCCCAACCATGCCCAGAAACCAAGAATCTGGAAAATTCGTGATGGGATTATCCAATGGAACTTCGCACCCTCGACTTACCATCGTGTGTACCATCGTAGGTTGACCCCAAGGATAGTTCACTGGATAGTCACAATGGGATATTCGATGGACCTTCGTATCCGCAATGGACCGTCGCTTTAACTATCGCACTTAACCCTAGTTTAATGGGTCGGGTTGGATCAGTTTAAATAGCCAAATTTCTCATTCTTATCCGACCCAAATGGTTTTAAATATAAATAATTTGAAGCGGTTGAGTAAATCCCAAACTATTCAATTCACCCAAATCCTTTTATTCTCACTGAAGACTTTCCACTTCCCTCTTCCCAATCTATTTAAATTCTATTTTCTCTTTATTCTTTCAATTACAAGCAGCAAAATGTTCTTCATAAAAGTCAAATGTCATAGTTTATCAGGTATTTAGAGTACAAGTAAAGTGAACAAGCAACTACTGCACCACTAAGGTATGTTCTCGCCATTACTTTCTATGTGATTCAACACCAAGAATAAAGAAAGCATGTGAAATTTGCAATATTGAAATATTTCTGTATGTTTCTAGAGTTCGTTTGTGTGGGTCTGAACTAAGAGAAAATATGACAAACTCTATCCTGGGTAAGAGAAAATATGACAAACTCTATCCTGGGTGAAATCTACGTAGCCCGTGAATAAAGAAAAAGTAAAAAGGGTGGTGTATTAATGTTGAAAAATACATAAATAATCATGCATGAAATAAAGGTGTGCAAGGTGTTCGGTGAAATGCTAAAATAAAGTCTGAAAGTGAGAATGATAGGCGATGGTTAGAGTGACTAACCATCAGATGCTCGATAAACCATCTCCTGAAACTGTCGCCACCTTCCCAGAATTAAGGTTACTAGAAAGACCCCGATAGTTTGGGTTGACGGACTATCACCCTAGCTATCACTGTTCCATAATTTTTCCTGTTTTCTAGTTTAAGTCCATGAAATGATAATGTATCACTTAAAGGTACCATGGAAAACAAATTACCAACTACCAGAGGTAGAAGTAGAGGCCAAGGGGTCAGATAAGGGCAATCACAAGGTAACGACGCACCAGCACGCAATACCCATCTACCTCGTCAGGTGATTTCTTCATCCTCCCATTCTAAAGAGGATGGTAAAAGTAGTAATAGTAGCAGCCCAAGCTCAACACCGATTGATGAAGGGGTTGAATTATCTAACCCTGTCCAAGAGAAAATTCCAGAACAAGTAGACCTAAATTTGGTTCAGCGCAAGGATCCGCAATTGCGAAAAGTTAAGCGGTGGTAGATTAAGGATGCTAGAGAGAAATTATACAAGGGGTTGGCATCAACAGATAGGGTATCTATAAATAGGGTTATTTTTTAGGAATTTCAGACCGTGACAACAACCTTGCATGAATACCCAGAGCTCGAGCGTAGATTCAACGAGTATGAACTGGCATGGATGAGTAGGCCACTTGGTACCTATAAACCAAATCTGGTACGTATGTTTTTTGTTAATCACTTAGCGTTTCTTGAGAAATATTTCCCAAAGGTGCATCAGCTATAGACATGAACAATCTTGACATAGTCCCTATGCGAGAAGTTGCTATAGATATCTCAGAGCGAACATTGAACGGGTTCATATTTGGGCTGAAATATCAGAGACCGAGGGCAATTCCAGAATTGGAGAACCGACTGTTTACATGCACTACGTAAAAGCCATGGTTATCTAAAGTATTGAAAGATGGAGGATAACTGGCCTGATTACACAACCTCCACGAACGCATATCTAAATTGTCCCTAAGTTTTAGGGCCAAGTTCTTGTAGGCGATTGTGAGACTAAGGTTAATGCCGACAGGTGGTGATGGCCGCTTAGAGCTTATGAGATCCATAATAGTTGCTTCTTTGGTTGAGGGATTAACTGTGGAATTCGGCCACATTATTGCTGATAAAATGTTCTTCCATTCTCACAAGACACAGACTACATTGCCATTCCCATGCCTTATTACAAAATAATGCAATCTAGCAAAGGTCCCTTTGACTAGTGGAGTTGATAATAAGTTCTAGGCGACACATAAGCAGGCTATTAAGAAGAAAAGGGATAATTCAAAGTTTCATATGCAAATCAACAGTCCTCCAGCTCAGCAAACCCAGTCAGCACCAATTCTAGAGCCATCAGAGGGTCCTTCAAGTATGCCTTTGCCACTTGCTACATAGTGCCTCCTACTACTTCTGTAGGTTCAGCTTCGATACCCATGGGTGGAACTGCAGATTTTGCATCAGTTCTACCCCAATATTCAGAATATAGGCTGAACTAAGAAAATTTTACAAAGTATGTACGAGCGCAGAAAAGGATTAAAAAGCAACTGGCTATATGGAGGGCAAATTTTAAACCCTTTGTTGAGAGAATTATGGAGAAATAAAACCGGCCTTTCAAGAATATCCAGCTATGAATGTATAACATGGAGGAGCGTATCAACAAGAGCCTGGATACCCTATCTATTCTGGATTTTACAATGTTTCTTGAGAAAGTTAGAAAACTTCAGGCTGATATGGATAGGATAAATCAACAACCACAGCAGCCTATATTTTATCCTGCTTAAATTGAAAATGATGAATATAAAGGGCTCATTTACTTAATGGGGTGACCAATCAAGGTTAAGGGTAAGAAAGTAACTAAAATAGATGAAAGGGCTAAGAAAGTTGCAAAGAAAGATGCCAAGAGAAAGAGGCTAGAATACATATCACTGAGAAGATAATTGAGTATGATATGAAAAAGGAAAAAAAGAGGGCAAGGAGATATGAGAAGAAAAAAAAGAGCAGAAGATGAAGCAGCTAAAGTGTCTACTAGTTCTTCCCCAACTAGGAGGCAACCTTTAGATGCGACTAGAGATATGGTACCTCTAATTCCGGAGGGAGAGATTTTGAGAACTCCCACCACCATGGGAGTCAACTTAGCACTGGGTGAGGACACAGTAGCCTCACCACACTTTATTGACACCTCAAATTAAATAAGAGGTACAACAAGTATTCTTTCCTCCTTTATACTTAAAATTTTATGCATTTGAGGACGAAGCATTATTTTTTTATGGGGGTGGGATGTGCTTGTACTATGGGGGGTTATGTTGCCATTATTCTTTTCCTCCCATGTGCTATCTAGGAGAATTGGCATGTCTAGGTTGTTATTAAGGTGTTACAGTTTCATTTTCATGTTTTGTTGGTAATATTGTTGCTTGAAATAAAATTTTCATTCCCATTTGAACCTTATTATACTTACGTGGATGACAATTGAAGGTGGCAAAACTATGTTTTTCATCTTTTGTATAATTAATTCCTCATATCAAGTGTTATAAGGTGTTAAGCACTTAGCTTTAAATCAGCTCAAATAAGTTTAATTCACTCTCTAGAAGGTGTTAATCACTTAACTTTGGCCCTGGTCCAATTGTGGACGTTGTGCACTTTAACTTAGAAAAATTATCTAAGTTGGGGGTGGCTACTACTGGATTATTAGCAGCCTAGGAGGTTGAGTTGAAATTAATTTGAGGGGTAGCATCTGACCCTAGCCTAGTTAGCAATCTAATTAGATATTGTGCACCCTAAATTTTTGTATCAGCATAAGTTGAGGGTGGCTGATGTTGTGTTATTATCTAAAAAAAAGAGGTGGGTTATGACAAGAGTGCAGATGAATAACTGTGAATGAATAAAAGGGTCCTTAATTCTAGTAAGGAGCTACCAAAAAAGGTAAAGAGAGTGAAATTCTTGTACTTTAAGTCACTTACACAAATGAAAAACCTTCACCGAGACTAAAACCTCATTACAACCCTTAGCAAAGTCCTACTTGATCTTAGCGAATCAATCATAAGAGAACATTAGAAGATAAGCGCAAGCTATAGGTGTACACTGTGTTGTTAACTTCTTTTCTGAGAGTGAGAATCTTAGTTTTATCCACAACTTAACTGTGTGATGTGAGGGCATGTTGAGTCATATCTGTTCTTTTTATTTCTTTAGGGTGTTATATCTGTAGCTGTCAATATGCTGATTAGTAGTTAATACCAGTAGTAGATCCATGTATATTGAGATAGTATAACCAAATGGGTAGTGGAATAATTGTATGATTGTGTTGGTTTTACTGTGAAATGCCCATCATGATGTTGTTTATATATGTATCCCGGTGTCGAGTTACTTTAGCATAAGCAATTGCCTTAAGTTAAGGGTGTTGATGTTTCAACTTTTGACGAAATATTTTAGGCCTTTTTCTTAGGATAATTGTGTGTTTTCAAGTAACTATTTTTGAATTTAACATGGTATTTTAGTGGTTTTAGGATAAGGACTGAGTGTAAAGGATAACTTGGATAATCTGAGCAAAACAAAGATAAAATGAGCAGCAACATCTTAGGCGGCGGACCGTTGACCTTGTGATGATCCGTTGGTCAAAACCATCAACCAAAAGTAGAAGGCATAGACTCTAGACATCCTATGATGGTCCAAGTGAAGGATCGTCAGCCTTGCAAAGATTTGTCGGTCTAAATTATTGACTAAAACTAGAAGACATGGACTCTGGAAATCCTACGACGGTTAAGGCGATGAGCCATCGCACTACCCATTACCTAGAAGTAGATCATAAAATTACTGGACACCTAGAGATGGTACAGCCGATGGACCGTTTGACCTACGATGAACCATCGCTTGACCCGTTGACCATAACACAGAGAATCTGAGTTTGAATTTTAAAACCCCAGTTATGGAATCATATAAATATCAAGTATTAGGGTTTATTCCATATCTTTTGTCTTTAGTTTCATAATTTCTCCTCTAGAAAGAGCTTTGTAATAGTTTCCATTGGGATTTTAATCTAGAGATTAAGGTATGATTATTACATTTTACATTTTCCATCAGAGATTGAGAAGAACAATATTGTAACTTTTGTAAGTACTCATTGATTTCATATATAGAAATGCGTAGCTAAACTCTCACAACTAGGGTTATGATAGCCTTGATGTAGGGAACTATTTTGGGTTGTGAATCTGTTTGACCTCTCTATCAAAATTGCATAAGCCCTTCTTTATTTTAATGACATCTCTTGGTTGCAAACTTGAGAAGTAAGCCCATGAACACCACTTGTCTAATAAGAAAGAGAATGTTGGGAAAAGAAGTGATTCACATGAAATCCATAGGTTTACCATTTGGGTTAATGGGTTGATGCCTTAACAAGATTAACCCTCATGAGAGTATTGTTGAATAATGCATGAATCCTTTATGTTTGAGAGAAGTAAAGGGTGAAACACTCCTTAGGTTGAGAGTCGCGTGAGAAATTCTTATAGTTCAATAATTCTTACAATTGGATACCTAAGTTAGAATTTGAGCACAAATTCACTACCCTAACTGTTTGAACATATTGGTGAGCATAACTCTAGTCAATTCATTCCTATTAGAATAACATCTGCACTAACTCTAAGTAGCTGGACCTCTACGTGATACAAATAGGAAAAAACATTATTAACATATCAAACCCCCCCTTTTATCCTGGAACCTTCGATCAACAGTCTGATAATAACCTCAATACTTAGTGAACATAGTATTCCCTATGGGATTTGACACCCAACCCAGTTGGATTCTATATTTGACAGTGATCACTTACACTATTGTAAGAAAGTTATAATTTGGGTGTATCATGGATCTGTATTGTGATTTCCTTAGAATGTAATATTTTTGTTAATGTCCTTTTTACTTAATCATATTGGCATTGTTATGACCTTAAAGAGTTATTGGTTATGTTTTCCATTTTTGGTGCCTCCTACACCTCATATTATTGTTGCTATAGTTATTATTTTGATTATAATAAATTCTCATAAGATATACAGCTAGACTAGTGTTATCTAGTTAGTATTTCTCATCTTGTGATTCTTATTTTTTTTTCCTAAAGGTTTAGTTGGCTAGTCTTTCTTTCTGTTAGCGAGGCAAGGTCGATTATTGAGAGAGTTATAAAAGTGAAGGTAGTTTTGGACTTTCATGGTTCTATTAAAATTCTAGCATTGGTAACTCATTTCTATGGCCCATTCCTGAGATTGATCAGTTTAAGGTTTGTCCTTCTAGTTTGATAGGCTCATCGCTTGGTAGTGGTCTTGACCTTGTTATTAATGTTGAGTTGAGTACTACATTATTTCTACAGTGTAGTTGTAACGACCAAAATATTTGATGTAATTGTGAAATTTTTAATTTTGTGTTATTTAACTATTTTACCACTCCTTGTAGTTGGATTATGGTATTTTTGGGGTGTTGGGGTGATTGGCAAGGTTTCTAATTCATTTTGGTGTCTTTTGTAAGATATTGTGATTTTGGTGGCTTCAAGAGCCTTATTTTGGAATTATGTGGATATCTTTTGATTCATATGATGGATGGCTGAATAGATTATGCCAGCAGTTTTAAAATATCAATTTTAGGCTAGATAGACCTATGGATCGGGTCCCTATGCACCTAAGCTCATTTCGACCTGTTGATCAGAAAGTTGGAAAATTAAAAATATGGATGTGGGACCAACATTTGATTGAAACAACCTTATATTGAAAATCCTACTTCATCAACACATATGGAACATCTATTTTAGGGTGGTATCATGTTTGGTCGGGTTTTATGGCTTTTAAATCTCATTTTGACCCCCAATTTGGAAAATTATGATTTTGGGTTTTTGCTCTGTGAAAATGATGATTTTTCGAAAAACTGATATTTTCATTGGATCTGGAGCATCGAATTTAGTGTGGTTACATAGATTGTTTGTGTTTATCAAACTCTGAATGAATCTCAGGCACCACAGCGAAGTTCGGGTTGTCCTAAAAAAATCTATTTTTTCAAAAAGTTAGTGTTGTATAAAAATAGATCATTTTTCACATTTTGCCCATTCTTTCACCTTGCCTCTTAAGAATTAAACCCTAAAATAGTGTAAGAGCTTAAAAGTGAAGCTTGTGGGAGCTTGTGAACCTAGATTAACATATATTTCTTAGTTCTATTATGGATTTGAGGTGAGATTGAATCATTTCTTACTCTAATTCTTGATTAATTTTTCAAAACCCCAAAAATCTTAGGGCTTGATTTTAAAACCCATTTCACCCCTTTTAACTTGAATAATATATTAATTTGATAATTACTAGTTTTCCATTAATTTAACCTCCAAAACAAATTCGATTCTTGTTTTTAACATGAATTTTAAAGATTTTACCTGCTAAAGCTCAAAATGGTTTTTCTTCGACTTGAACCTTAATTTTGACATTGATTTTTAGATGTAGATTCCTAAAAATATAGGGAATACGATTTTGAATTAAAGTTATAATTTTTTCTTTCTTTTTTGAAAACTCATTTTAAGGGTTCGTTTTGACCCTGAACAAAAAGTAGTCAGTATGGTTATCATTAGCTTTATTTTGATGTATAGATTTTATATTTCTTAGTTTTAGTTGATTTTGGGATTATTCGTGGAAAGTAAGGATGTGGGTTTGAAGTGTAGCGGATTGGTTTCGACATTCGAGGCAGGTTATGGCTTAACTCTTTCATACTAGGTTAGGTAGTAAATGATGATACAAAATGCATGTTGAGGGTGGAAACTAATAATAAAAATGTCTATCTATGTGTTGTTCCCGTGTGGGAGCCTAAAAGTGATGTAATTGTTAAAATTAAGATAATATGTGATATGTATTACCATGTGGGGTCCTATATGATGTTGATAGCCTTGAATGCATATGAATAATTATATTGTCTTGTTGCAAATGCTAGTTGTGGTACCTTTTATGTACTGTGATATATATATATATATATATATATATATATATATATATTTATACTTTTAGCAAATGAAACATATGGAAATTCATGGATAAATGAAAATAATAAGTGGATATTGGCGTATATGGTTATGGAAATGTATCATTGTGGTTGGTTATGAAAATATATCATGTGGTTGATTGTGGGAATACTCAGTATGATTGGTTATGAGCATTACATCCTCATATCATACTCATTCATAAAACAAATGGTACCATAGTGGCAATACCTGAGAAACACTGGTAACACCTTTTTATAATAGAAAATATGACATCTCATAAAACTCTTCCTGAGTAATGTGCCAGGAAGGAGATATGGATATGGATATATGGATGGTATATGGCTTGCCGAACCCCTATGGGTCTCACATTGGGAGGCTTGCCCCCTAGGGTATATATAGAGGTTGTGAGACGACCTCGTGCACTAACATAATCATCATCATCATATATATTGAAACTTGTTTGATTGTGTTTATATTTTGGTACTTGTATTGCGATATTAACTTGTCGTCTGTCCATTTGTTCTATATCCTAACTTCTTAATGTCTAATTATTCTATCTTCCACTATTTGTACTTGATGATCTTGAATATACATATTCCTCTTTTGTTCTGCTGGTATGTGATATTGTGTATAATTGTATCCCTATCTAGTATTTGTTATATTATGTCTAGATATTGTAGAACTGTTAGTGCAAGAGATATGGGCTATCATTATGGGATATTTTTTAATTACAGGTGATGTGCCCTTATTGTATATATTGTATGCTTTATTTTATACTTTTCTTGGTCTGCCAATGATACCTACTGAGTGCAAGTGGACTATACTCAAACCTACTACACCTTTTTGATGTAGGTCCTAGCTCGAGTATAACACAAATTGGTTAATTTTGAGCGTATTCAAATTTCTCAAGGTAGAGGCTAGACATTCATGTGTCCATAGTTCACCTCTATCTTTCTATAGTAGTTATGTCTTAATTTATATTTGGAGATAGATGTTAATCCTGTGTGGATATTTCTGATGTATTTGACTCATGGTTTGTATTAGTAGTTCTTACACTATTGACACCTAGTTTTAGGAATGAATGGGATTTTGATATTTTATTTCTTTATGGTTATAATTACTTGTATAGTTCGGCTTTGTTCTAGAAGCCTTAACTCGGGGTATTTCTATTTTTTCTATTTTTGAATCAATTTGGGTGATAGAATTACTTTTCAAGGTATTCCACAATAAGTCCATCATGAACCTCATTTTTGGATCATGACAAATTTTTATCAAAGAGAGGTTTTATTGGACTCAACAATGTAAGAATGAGATGTCTAATAGAGTCTCATGAATTGGTACATAGATGTCTGTATCTATCTTCGAGAGACTATAGGATGTCTTTAGTAAACTTTCCTTATTTTATTTCTTATCGTGTTATTTCGTTCATATCTTGTGTTTTGGGTTGTGTTTCACTCTCTTCATACAGATGGTGTTGACTAGGTCTTGTTAGGTCAATGATGTGGCTTTTGGAAAGAGATTTCAATTTAAAAGAAGAGGCTCGAGTCATGGATAGACTTGAGGGAGGGGATAATCCCTTCATTCAGCACAATCTAGGAGGAGTGCTAAGGGTCTCTCCCCTGAGCCTCGTGTTAAATGGGTTGGAGAATTAAGTTCTACTCTAGTTCTTTAGAGTTTGTTTGACCCATTTTTAGAGGGGTTGTTGGCATATTTATTAACATGTTTAGAGGGTTATCCTTTGGTTATACCTGGTGTTCCTCCAGTTTAGTGTGTGGATCCTTCTATTGCACCTGCTTCTATTTTAGGTACACCTAGACCCTAAGTTTTATTCCTATTTTAGCACCGATATCTTAGCATTGTATCTTGAGATTAAGAGTTCAGACTTCACCTATGTTACCTTATCATATGGGATCTTAACCTACTAGATTAACTATGCCTCCTCTTATTGCGAGTAGTATGATGTATTCTAAGAATTGGAAGAGGTTTAAGAGATTTAGTCATTTGGGTCCTCCTAGGTTCAGTAATGTTGTGGACGAGAATGCCTATGAGGTTTTGATTGATTACTTAGAGAAGTTGCATAATTTTGGCTCATTTGAGTCGCATAGGGTTGCTTATACTACCTATCAGTTAAGAGATATAGTTAGAGATTTTTGGAGATTGATTGTTGGTTGTGGACCTATTAATGCTCCGAAAATGTCATGGGATTAATTTGCCAATGCCTTCCTAGAGAGATATATGCCTTAGAGCCTACGATATTGCATGCATGATGAGTTTGACCGCTTGGAGCTGGGATCCATGACTATAGCAGAGTATGAAGCATATTTGTATGCCTTGGGTAGATATTCCTATGCTTGTATTTCAACTAAGTTTGAGAAGATTCAAAAGTTTTTAAAGGGTTTGGATGTCTTTCTTTAATTGGCTGCATCACAAATGGTCGTGATTGGGGCATCTTTTTAGAGTATTATAGATCAAGCTAAGATGATTGAGGGTATTTTTCGGGCATCTTTGGGAGGCGCCAAAAAGGTGTACTATTTTGGTGAGTTCAGAGGTTAGCCTTCTTGTGGTAGAGATTTTAGAGGTTTTCATGGATATTAAGGTAGGCCAGTGTAGATGGCTTTATAGAGTACTAGTGTTATATCTTCTATTCCAATAGTTTGGGGTGGCTGTTTAGCCCAGCTATATCTTTTTCTATTGATGTGGGTCATAGAGGGTGCTATATGTGCGATGAGATTTTCTATGTATCCAGGGACTGTCCCTATTATATGGTTAGGACTACTTCTATTTCATCTATGGGGGGTAGGGATGCTACTAAAGATGCGAGAGATAGTGAGGCTCGTAGGGGTCATCGTGGGGCCATTTAGAAAGGTGGTGGTTGTGGGTCTACTCTGACTTTAGTGGTCATGGGTTGTACTATGCTATACTAGCTAGACCAGAGGTAGAGGCTTCAAATGTTCTGATCATAAGTATCTTCCCTCTTTGTATTCGGCCCATATTTATATTATTTGATCCCAGATTGACTTTTTCCTATTTTTCTGTATATTTTTCTTTAGATTTTGATTCTATTAGTTAGCCTCTTGCCATGCTTATTCATTTATCTACCCTAGTAGGTGATTCTTTAGTGGTGGATCAAGTATACCGATCTTGTGCTGTGACTTTTGCTGGGCATGAGACTTTGGTAGATCTATTTGTATTAGTCATGGTTGATTTTTTTGTTAGTTTGGATATAGACTGATTGGCTCCTTATCATGCTATCCTAGATTATTTTTCTAAGATCACAACTTTTCATCGTTAAGTGTGCAAAGGAGAGCTTAGAAGGGTGTTCTTCTTTCTTGGATTTTATTCATGTTGTCCATGAGTTTGTAGATGTGTTTCCTGATTTTGATATTAATTTTTCCATTGATGTTGAGTCAGGAACTAAGACCATTTCCATTTCTCTATATAGGATGGCCTCGATGAGTTAAAGGAATTGATGGATCAGTTATAGGAGCTATTGGATAAGGAATTTATCCAACCTAGTGTATCATCTTGGGGTGCTCCTATCTTCTTTGTGAAGAAGAAGGATGGTCTATGCAGATCTGTATTGATTATTGGAAGTAGAACAAGGTGACAGTTAAGAATAACTATCCTCTTCCTTGCATTGATGATTTATTTGATTAGCTTTAGGGTGTTGCTGAAACACCCTTAGTTTTTGTCCTTAGAAATTCACTAGCTTTTGGACCTTCTTTATATCATACGACTCACCATACTAGTTGTATGGTAAGGGTACAGGTCAGGTAACCCATTCATATATTTTCCAGTGTTAGGTGGCGTGGGGTAGTTAAGCTTTTGGAATTGGTATGACTTGGGTAGGTATGAGTCGTATGGTGGGTGATGGGTCATAATGTAGAGTTTTACTTCACTTAATATGAAACTTGGTAACTTAACTTGGATCTGAGTATGAGTATCTCACTATGAGTATTGAGATAGGGTATGAGTGGTCTAGTCCAAAACGTATATCGGACAGTGTCGACCTCTCTTAATTCTACCTAGGGTACAGCATCATGGTACGTGTCGTATTCTTGGGTACAATTGGGGCTTGGTAGTCACATGTACAGTATAGGAGGTCCAAGGGATGCCTAGGGTGCGAGTGATGGGTATCACTCGTATGATAGGGTACGGATGGTACAGTAGAGCGATACACTCCTGTGGGAAATTAGTGTAGTTTAAGTTGGGGGTATTTTGGATATTCCCCTTATAACTCCTTGGGACCCCATGACTTAAAACACATATTTGGGGCTTCATTAACCTATTTGCAATCAATCAAACACTCTAAACTCTTTCAAAATATCGCAAGCCTCATGGTTAAGCAAAACCTAAGGCTTTTTCAAGGTGGTCAATTGAGGCTCATAGGGTTGATTTCTTCTCATCTTCTTCTCAATCTAAGATAAGATACTTCTCCCTCATCTTTAGTTCCAACTAAAGGCATGTTTTATGTATGTTTTTCAGGGTATAAATGTTGTATTATTTTGGGTTTTCAATTATATATTTGAGGTTTTAGTTATAATGGTTGGTTATGGTTTTCCCATGTCTTTTACTTATGGTTTACATATTATTATGATGGTTTGAACAATTGGTTATATGGGAATGGTTAATTGGTACATGGTTTTGGTTTTGGAAACACTATGCCCTCAACATGTTTGATAAAATGCCTATGAAAATGCTTTTACTATATTGTTGGACTTTTAATGGAACTATTGCATGGTTTAACTTTGTAATGGAACCCTAAATGGTATAAATAGATTAAATGGTTTGGAATGGTTAAAAGGTAAGGTTTGGTGGTCATGATTATGGGTAATTGAACATCCTTATGGGGTAGAAGGGAATCTCCCAAGTAAAATTAATAGTAAAACACTTATGGGGTACATGGGACTCCTCCAAGTCAACTCGATAATGAAATATATGAGTACATGGGAATCCCTTAACTTTAAAAGGTCGGCTAATGACATTGTTTGCAAATTATAGTCGGTATTATGATACCACTACATATAGTTTTGTTTAATAATAAAAGGAATGGTGGTTTAGTTATGTGGTAATGGTTTTAAGTGGGCAATAATGGTGGGGCATGATGGCTAACCGTGAAGGTGTGAGTCCAATGGATGGACACTGGAAACTCATGTTTTCCTGCATAAGGATCGGTCATGACGATCATATATGATACCTATAGGGTACATAGGAATCCGCTAAGTACACTTGTACATATGTATCATGGTGAGCAAAGGGTACACTGGACCCATGTAGACAGTAGGAGGTTCTAGGATAGTTAATCGACACATACCCAAGTTAATGATTTTAATTGCATGCTAAGCCCAATTTTATTTCCCGGCATGGTTATATATATATGTATGGTTGTGAATGCATATGGTTGGTTTTATTGGATTTAAAGGTTTGCATTATTTTATCCTTGTCCTGAGTACTTGCTAGCGTTCACTCGCTAACTTGTCTTAGGGTTGCTATATCTCCACGCAATATAAGAACCAGCCATTCTACTCCCCCTGCTTAGTGATCGGATTCAGGATCAGCTCAGTTGGATTGAAGTGGTGAGATTCTATATTTTGGAAGGCTCTATCTCATATCATGGATGTCTTTACATACTTTTGTTATTTCATAGACATTGGTTTGAACAATTATTAGGGGCATGTCCCAACCAGATATTATTTTACTTTCAGTTAGAGGCTTTGTATAACTACTATAGGAAGGAATGAGCAATGTCGGTATTGGTGTTAGCCTCAGTATTGGCATTGGTATTGGGGCTGATATCATTAGATTGTATTTTTTAGTGTTACATTGTTTTATGTTTTGGGATTATATATATATAGATATATAGATATATAGATATATAGATATATAGATATATATACATATATATATATATATATAATGGAACAAATTATGTATGGGATGTATGGATTGGTTTATGGTTTTGTTTTGGTATGGTTATTAATTGGATATTAGATAGTTCAACTTTCTTATGTTGGTCACGGTTATGGACCTAACACAATGTCTGGATTGGCACAAATACGCTCTACTATTATATATTTGGAATTTATCCAACTTAGGGTATGCATTTGGCGGTTGGGTTGGGTAAAGAGGGTAGTCCCTGGTCCTATTGGACTTGGGATTCCAACTACGATAAGGCCTCGATTTGGGTTATGGCAGTTATGGTGTTTTCGAAGATTGATATAATGTTCAGTTATCATAGTTGAGGATAAGAGATTCCAAGATTTTTAAGATAGCTTTTCGAACTAGATATATTCATTATGAGTTCTTGGTCATGTCCTCTGGGTTGACTAATTCCCCTACTTCATTCATGGAGTTTATGAACCAGGTGTTTCAATCATATCTAAGATAGCCTCACTTGATTCAGATGGATTTTTGAGGATTGGGGGCCTAATTTGTGTGCCGAGAGTGGGTGACTAAATCAGGTTGATCTTGGAGGAGGCCCATTGTTCCAGGTATTCCATCCATCCAGAAGTGACTAATACGTACCATGATTTGAGGCAGCACTATCGGTGGGGTGGTATGAGCTAAGATGTATAAGATTTTATGGCTCGTTTCCTATGTTGTATCAAGTTAAAGACAAGCATATGAGACCTAGTAGTTTGCTATAGAGGTTACCCATTCTCGAGTGGAAATAGAAACAGATCACCATAGAAGTTGTGATTGGTGTGCCTCATACATCTCATGGTTCTTATAGTGTGTGAGTCATTATGGATCGATTGGCCATGTCAGCCATTTCTTTCGAGTTCAGGTTTCATTCAGTACTGAGAGATTAGCCCGTGTGTACATTCATGAGATTGTAAGATTTTATGGTGTGCCTATGTCTATCATCTTAGATCTTAGTTTGGTGTTCACATCTCACTTTTGAAGGACATTTAAGGATCACTTGGGCTCTCGGGTTGATCTCAGTACAACTTTTCACCCCCTAACTAATGGCCGGTCAAATCGGACTATCTAGGTTTTTGAGGATATGCTCCACGCATGTGTGATGGATTTTGGTGGATAGTGGGATCAACATTTGTCTTTAGCAAAGTTTTCTTGTAGTAATAGCAAACTTTAAAGTATTAATATGGCTCTTTTTGAGGCATTTAATGATAGGCATTGTCGCTTGCTAGTGGATTGGTTGGATGTTTTAGAGGTAAGGCCTCAAGGTATGGACTTTCTTTGTGAGTCTTTGGATAGAGTCCAGATCATTCAGGATAGACTTTGAGCAGCTCAGAGTAGACAAAAATATTGTACAAATAATAGGCTTCGTGCCTTGAGATCTCTTGTTGGTGATCGTGTTTTCATTTGAGTTTCACCCATAAAAGGTTTGATAAGGTTTGGGAAGAGGGGAAAGCTTATCCCTAGGTATATTGGTCCATTTAAGATTCTTCAGGTTGTTGGTGATGTGGCCTATGAGTTGGCCTTGCCTCGGATTTGTCAGTTGTTCATCCAGTTTTTAATGTTTCTATGCTTTGCCGCTGTATTCCTGATGAGTCTCATGTCATTCGTTAGAGTTAGTTTAGATGAGTGGTTTCCCTTTTTTGAGGATCCGGTCTCCATATTAGCTATGGATATTAGGCGGTTTCACTCTAGAGTTATCCATGTGGTTAAGGTTCTATGGATACATCGACCTCTAGATAACGCTACTTGGAGGTCGAGTCTGATATGCATAGTTCCTGTAACACCCCAAAATCTCATCCCGAGGCATCACACGATGCTCAGGGATATGCGTAACCCTAAGCTAACCCTTTAAGCCTACTACTAAGTATGAAGCTTACTTCAGGATAAACTATTCAAGCAATCGTACTTTAGTATATCAAATCTGAACTTAAATAAATTGAAAATACTGTCTGAATAAAAATTACTAAAAATTTGGAAACCCAACTAATAGTCTGACAAGCCTCTATTACTAGAAGAACTAGAAAGCCATTAGGACATACCCCCAACTGACTCGGACTAACCTGAAATCAATAACTCAAATACTACGAAAGCTGGAAACTGTAGGAATAGGTCCTCGAACCATGAGGACTCACCACTGTAAAAGTGTAGATAGAAATGTTCGGAAATCACTCTCATTGCTTCGACTGAGCATCTAAACCTACATTATGAGACAATGTAGCACATAGACATATATGTGGATCAGTACTTTGAGGATGTACTGAATATATAGGGGTGATATGCAAAAGTAAAACATCATCTCGTCATCATAGTTTATAAAAATAATGTATGCTAAATGAAAATGACTCACATAGGCAAGAATATCTGAAAGACTAAAATCTAAAGTAATAAAAGAAATTCATACTTGATAATTCTCGTGAGCCATATCATTTAGTTCTAGAAACTATACTCGCATTCTTTCTTTAAAACACACTGTCTAAGTGTAAGAAGGACTAACTCTTGAATCTGAAATTTGAAACTACTATCTTTCTTTAGAACATAATCTGAGTAAAACTTGTGAGCCTTTACACTTAGTTTTCTAAAAGCTTTTCTGTAAGACCCATCTCTTTAGGAAAACACTTTAAAACTATACTCCAAGGGAGGTTCTCTTAACCGACACAAACCATGCAAGCTACATGGACTCCAACGTCTTGTCCTCCTAAGGAAGAAACCTTACATCCGGGAGAGGTGTCATACTCTTGCCAGGGAGTATAACATCAACTCAAGTGATCACAACTCTACCTCTATTGGAACTCAAATTCTCAATCCTACGATGGCTTGTGGTTTTGGGGTATGAGACTTTGAATCATACCCAACTCGGTGCTAAATACTACTCCTTTTAATTTTCTACGCTCATCTCATGGAAATCCATATTAAAACTTGCATAAGGGTTTACTATGAAACCAGTTATGCATTTATCTAAATTAATGTGTAAAGTGGATTCCAAAACTCATTCAGAGGATCAAAAGATCAAATCAAATACTATTTATATAATTGAATATCAATATATAAAACTCATGTAAATGCATGGAAAAACATCATGCTTTGTAAACTTCTTTGAATTCATCACTGATATCAAGATAATAACTTCAAATCACAATTCTCATGCTCAAATTAATGGAAAAGTTGTAAACAATACCTCAAATCATGCTCATGGTATTCGAAATCATAAAAGAGCATTCTTTAACCCAAAATAAATATGGGATTTCATAATAAATCATATCATACTCAAAATCATCAATAAGATACTTTGGGTGTAAACCCTATCTTAAAATCATAAGAAATTTATTGAAAAACATAATTTTTGGTAAAAGGACAAAAAGATCGTCCTTATTCAAACCCAATATACCTTGGATGATGAACAAGATGAACAAGTTTGATTTTGAGTCTCTATTTGTGTTCTTGAATGAGGATTCTTGAAGCTCTTAACTTGGAAACCTTGAATCTTAAACCAATTTATAAAAGCAATGGTGGAATCTTGGAATTCTTGGGGTTGAGTTTTGAATCTTAGAGCTTTTAATTTGAGAGAAATTGATGAAAATAAGCCTAATGTGGTTAGAATAGGCTTTGATCTTGTATTTGGAAGGAATAAGAGTGGGGGGGAATTGACTTAATTACCCCTTTGGACGCATATCTTTAATGACTGAAATAAAAATATGCCCAGCAATGCTTAGGCTAATGCGCTACGTCGATGGTACCTACGTGATCTCGACGCGCCACATCAAGTTCGTGTTGGTTCACTGTAATTTGCATCTGATGCTAGGAAAAAGGTTGGTCGATGCGATGGATGAATTGACGCATCGAATTCGCGTCAACTCACTATTTTCAACATCTAAAATAGATTCTAACGAGGTCCGAAAAAAATCCAAAACTAGCCCGAGAATACCCATTGACCTCCCTGATTATGATTCAACTCAAAAATTGGCATTTTAAGGTCTTAAGGGTCGAAAATAAAACCACTGAAATCTCAAGGCCAAAAATGTGACTAAGTGCTCATACTTAGCTGGAATTTTCTAAGTCTGGGACATCTTTTAGATACAATATAAAACTGAAACGACTAGGATTTACGGGGTCTTATAATATATCTCCCTTGGAAATATTTGTCCTCGAATGTTGCTAGTTAGACCAAGAATACTGAGGAATATAAATATATATAATAGCATGCATAACTAAAATGAATTTCAAAACTGAATTTATATCATTCTGAGCATCTGAGTTAATGTGTGAATACATGAATTTACAATGAGGGCGACTATCTAACTGAATCTATGGTTAGAAAGGAATGGAATTAGGAAAGAGTATTACCTTTGGCTACATCTGAATTTGCATAGAAGAGGTGAGGGTACTTGGCTTGCATATCTGCATCTGTTTCCCAAGTGGCACCCTCAATAGACTGGTCCTGCCAAAGGACTTTGATCAATGCAACTTCTTTGTTCCTTAGTCTACGGATCTGGTGATCTAAAATCTCAACTGGAACCTCTTCATAAGAAAGGATGTTCTAAATTTCTGAGTTGTGTAAGGGAACTACAACGGTGGAGTAACCAATGTACTTCTTAAGCATAGAGACATGGAATACAGGATGAATGGCTGACAGGTCTGCGGGCAACTCAAGCTCATAAGCTACTTTCCTAACACGAATCAAAATTTTGAATGGTCCAACATACCGGGGACTAAGTTTCCCCTTCTTTCCAAATCTCTTCACCCCTTTCATGGGTGTAATCTTCAAATATACTAAATCACCAACCTCAAACTCGAGGTCCTTTTTTCTCACATCCGCATAAGATTTCTGACGACTCTAGGTTGTTTTCAATCTTTCTCTAATCAACTTAACTTTCTTCATAGCTTCAAACACTGCATCAGGTCCAAAAAAGGAAACCTTACCCACTTCAAACCAACCTATAGGTGATCTATATCTCCTCCCATAAAGAACTTCATACGGGTCCATTTGAATGCTAGAATGATAACTATTACAATAAGAGAACTCAATCAATGCAAGGTGATCATCCCAGCTAACCTTGAAATCAAGAGTAATTGCTCTCAACATATCTTCTAGAGTTTGGATGGTCCTCTCTGCCTGACCATCTATCTACAGATGAAAAACAGAACTGAGATGAACTTGGGTACCAAGACCCTTTTGAAAAGCTTTTCTAAACTGTGAAGTAAACTGAGTACCCCTATCTGAGATGATAGACAAGGGAACTCCATGCAATCTGACTAACTCTTGGATATACAGCTTAGCGTAATCCTCTACTGTGTATAACGTGTGAACTGGAAAGAAATGCACTGACTTAGTCAACCTATCAACAACAACCCAAATTGAATCATGATGCCAATGCGAACAGGGTAAACTAGTCACAAAATCCATATTCACCTCTTCCCACTTCCAAGTAGGAATACTGAACTCTTGCAAAATACCACCAGGTCTTTGGTTCTCTACCTTAACCTGTTGACATTTTGCACACTTGTTTATAAATTCTGTTATATCTCTTTTTATACCACTCTATTGATAAATTTCCCAAAAGTCTCGGTATATCTTGGTAGCACCAGGGTGAATAGAATATCGCGTTCCATATGCCTCAACCATAACCCATTGTCTCAGATTATATACACATGGTACACATAGCCTACTTTTGTATTTCAGCACACCATCTCCTCCTTGGGAGAAAACCTTTACCTTTTGGTCTTTAATGGACTCCTTCAACTGAACTAAGATAGGATCCTGGTCCTTCTTCTCCTTTACCTCAGAAACTAAAGAAGATTCTGCATTATTCTGCACCTAAATGCTACCTTCAGCCAAATCAACCAATATAATACCCAACCTAGCCAAATGATGAAATTCTCAAGCTAATTCCTTTTTATCATTCTCCACATAAGCGACACTGCCCATGGACATTCTACTAAGGGTGTCTACCACTACATTGGCCTTATCCGGATGATACAACACACTTATGTCATAAACTTTCAGTAGCTCTAACCACCTTCTCTGATGAAGATTCAACTCTCTCTGGGTAAATACATACTGCAGGCTTTTGTGATCCATGAATACCTCAACATGAACAGTATACAAATAGTGTCTCCAAATTTTTAAAGCAAACACCATAGCAGCTAATTCCAAATCATGATTTGTGTAGTTCTTTTCATGAGGCTTTAACTATCTAAAGGCATAGGCTATGAGCTTACCTCTCTGTATCAACATGTAACCCAAGACAACTCTAGAGGCATCACAATACACAACAAAATCATCCATACAATCCTGTAATGCTAAGACTAGGGATGAAGTGAGTCGAGTCTTCAACTCCTAAAAACTTTTCTTGTAGGAATCTGACCACTGAAACCTAACTTTTTTTTGGGTCAATCTAGATATAAAAGATGCAATAGATGAGAAACCTTTAACAAAATGGTGGTAATAACCCGCTAAACCCATGAAACTTCTAATGTCTAATGGAGAAATAGGTCTAGCCTAATATCATGAGCAGAAACAATATGACCAAGAAAGGCTACTGACCTTAGCCAAAATTCACACTTGCTAAATTTGGCAAATAATTAATGATCCCTAAGAGTCTGTAGCACAATACGCAGAAGGTCTGCATGATCATTCTCACTATAAGAGTACACAAGGATATCATCTATGAATACTATGAAAAACATATCTAGGTATTGTCTGAAAACTCGATTCATGAGGTCCATGAGGGCTGCTGGAGCATTGGTTAACTCGAAGAACATGACTAGAAACTCAAAATGACCGTAACGGGTCCTGAAGGTCATCTTCGAAATATCACACACTACAAGAATCTTAATTTTTGTGGCGACTAATGTCGCTACTAAAGTATGAAAAATCACCACTAATAATTTTTAGTGGAAACATAAGGGTCGTAGCAATTACTTCTGTAAATAAAAGTTTTTTGTGACCACATATGTAAGTCTCCACAACACATATATTTTGTGGAGACAATACTTACCACAAAAAAGAGGCAAATATGCCATAAAACAAAGTTCAAAAAATCAATGTTGGGATAGTCGCCACTGTAGATGAGGCTTTACTCACAACCATTATTGCCACAAAAGTTTAGTGGCGATCTTTTGTTGCCACAGAATGTTGACTATCGGTCACCACTAATACTTTCTTTTTATGGTGACTATGGGTTAGCACTAATACTCATATTTTGCGGCGAGTATGGGTCGCCACTAATACTCAGTTTTTTCCCAAAAAAAAATAGATTATATAATAATACAACTATATTACTTACAGATACAAAGACAATGTTAAAATATATTTCTCCACAAGAGAGTTATATAGTTTTTAATGGGTAACAAATCAGTGTGATATACATATAAGGAATAAAATCACAAAATATCTTCAAACTTCTAATGGCTAACAATTCCCATCATGAAATTACCTGTCCCTGAAATAAAAAAAAGTTTTTGTATAGTTTGTATACGTGATTTATGACTTACAGGGATGGGTAGTACCAATTCTTGTGATATTTAAAAGTGATTTATGTTGTTGGGTTCTTGAGTTTTAATAAGGTTAAGTCCAATCATGGTCAATCTTCGATCGAAAAGATCTCAGAATAGTATCGTAATATTTTCAAAAGGTCCAAAATGTAGCTTTTAGTCAATGTACATATGATTTATTTTCTTGAGGTTCTGAATAAATCTATTTAAAGTTGGGTATATTAGATATTATTTTAGTTGGTGGTTAATGTGTCAAATTGATATTTCTTAATTCTTGAGACCTATAGATAAGCATAGATTTAAGTGGAAAAGTTTTCCTAGATTTATTAATAATAAGATCTAAAAAGTTTAAACAGGAGGTACACACAAAAGCCGTTACATTCTGTTGTTCATATAGTAGTTTTTGAAGGGATAGTGGATAGCTTTAAGTTTAGCACCTTTGAATTGATATATTTTTGATATCATGTTTATAATATTGTAGGGGTGTATTTGAAGTTAAGCAGTAGCCAATCTTTACAGGTAATCTAGCACTTTGTGCTAATTACACTACTTTGAATTAGTAGTGTGATCATAAGTTCATTATAAGGTAATAATGATAAAAAGGATTTAAGTAATCATTGAATAATGATTGAGGGTAAAGTTAGGCTGAACAGTAGTATGGAAATTTCAGTTTCATGCTTATGCTTTTAAAATTAGGGTATGTTAGTGGATAAGTACGGAATAATAATTATAATACAATGGTGGACAATGATTAGGCATCAATGTTATAAAGGTGATATTGGTTTGAAACTAATGGTGCATGCATAGTTATATTCAAAGCACTGTTTTCATTTTTTAGCATTAGATTCGAATTCTGTGTCATTGACCTCAGAATTTTGAGATTTTATATTTTAACAAAATTTGACCATTCGAAAGCTTTACATAAGAGCAAGTTATTAATTGGTAATTTAATAGGTCTAAGACAAGTTGAGACTTTCTTTATATTTTTTTCAAAGTGTTTATGTGTTGGTTATGTGTCATAGAAGTAATGATGAATGAGAGTCCCGTAGAAGTGAAGTGACGAGCATCTAGCGGGACTAGTGTTGTTTGAGGGGCTGAAACTAGTTAATTGTCAATTTTAAATGGTTTTTCCCCATTTGTTAGAATGATTGGCCAGATTTGCTATTGTAAATAAGTTATTGAAAATGCTAGCTAATGAGAATACTCCAACTTAATAAGTTGAGTTGATTTTGAAATTGGTATTTATTTGGCATAAGACATGAAATGCTTTGCTTAGTTTTATTGTTGATTTGTGAACGGAGTTACACGCCTGCACATCATGTATTGTATTTTATTTGGGGTCGAAGTGCACGCCTATATATTATTATCTATTATTAACGTCAAAGTACATGTCTGTACATTATTATAATTATTGAGTTTGGAGTGCATGCTTGCACATTCTTCTCTATTATTAGGGCCAGAGTGCACTTCTTCTTAGACCTTTTCTTTCCTCAAGAGTTGAGGGAATCAAAAGTAGAGGAATTTGTGAATCTAAGGCAAAGAAAGAAGTTTGTCAAGAAGTATGCCTTGAATTTCATTAGCTGTCTCAATATTTTCCAGAAATGGTATTCGATATGAGGGCTAGGATACATAAGTTTGCTTCTAGGTTATTATAGGAGTTGATCCTTGAGAGCAAGGCTACCTTGTTGATAAAGGACATAGATATTTCTAGATTGGTTATGTATATTCAATAAATGGAGAAGGAGAAAAGAAAGCAGTCTGAGTTTGGTGAGAGACGGGGGAAGAAGTTCAGATCTTTTAAACAGAGTAGTAGGGGGTAGTAAGTGGACAAAGAAGAAGTAGGGGATCTCGGGTTCTTCTTGCACGGCTAGTGCTCTTTACCCAAAGCCTTTGGGTGATCATCGATCTTAGTATGATAGTGGGTCCTAGGTACAAAGTGCCCAATCTCAAGCTCGCGAGGCTCAGTTAGCTTTATCCCACCCACCTTGTAGATTTTATGAGCTGTCGTACCGTGGGTTTTGTGAAGAAGGAAAGGACAAGTGTTTTAACTATGGTTAGATTGGTCACATACAGCATTACCGTTAGCTAGGATTGTTTCTGGGGCTAGTAAGTCTCATATGGCTTCTTTATCTACTCCTGCACCAAAGGCTACTATATCTGCATCTATTTCTGCTTCCACTACCAACATTGGTCAAAATTACTTATATGCACTTACTTCTCACCAGGATTCTGAGGCATCTCCCAATGTGATAACTATTATATTAAAACTTTTCTCCCATGATATGTATTTTTTACTTGACCCAAGGTACTCTTGGTTTTATATGACCCTATTTATGGCTATATATTTTGGTTTCAGTCCTGAATTTATTTTTGATCCTTTCTCTATGTCTACCCCAGTTGGTGACTATTTTGCTAAAAGAGTCTATAGGGTGTGTGTGGTATCTATTAGTGGTAAAAAAACTCTTTTGGATTTGATAGAGTTGGATATGGTTTACTTTAATGTTATATTAGGGAAGGATTGGTTGTATTTGTGTTATACTTTCTTAGATTGTCATATTTGAATTCCTTAATGATTCGGTCATTATATGAGAAGGGGTTTCTTTAGTGCCTAAGGAGAGGTTCATCTTATATCTTAGAGCCCAAAAGTTGATCTCCAAAGAGTTTTTGTCTCATTTGATTTGAGTTAAAGATTCTAACTCGGAAGGTCCTACTCTAGAAACCATCCCTGTGGTTAGTGGGTTTCCCAAGGTTTTCGTTGATGATCATTTTGGTGTTCCTCCTAATAGGGAAATTAACTTTATGATTGATCTTGTTCTAGACACTCATCCTATTTCTATTTCCCCGTATAGAATGGCTCTGATTGAGTTGAAGGAGCTTAAGGATCAATATAAAGATCTCTTAGATAAAGGTTTCATTCATCTTAGTATCTCTTCTTGGGGAGCTCTAGTGTTTTTTGTGCACAAAAAGGATGGTTCCCTTCATATGTGCATCGACTATCGTCAGTTGAATAAGGTAACCATAAAAAATAAGTACCTCTTCCTAGGATCGATGATTTGTTTGATCAACTTCAAGTTGTGAAGTGTTTCTCTAAGATTAATCTTATGTCGGGTTACTATCAGCTTAAGATTAGGGAAGTGAATATCCCTAAGATTACCTTTAGAACCTGGTATGGTCACTATGAGTTCCTAGTTATGTCCTTTGGGTTTACTAATACTTCGACAGCATTTATGGATTTGATGAATAGGGTCTTCCATTAATTTTTGGACTTGTTCATCATTGTCTTCTTCGATGAAATCTTGGTTTATTCTAAGAGTAAGGCGGATCATGTCGATCACCTTTACATTATGTTGTAGACCTTGAAGGATCAATGTTTGTATGCTAAGTTCTCAAGTATAAGTTTTGGTTGAAGACTATGACTTTTTTTGGTCTTGTTATCTCTAGTGAGGGGATTATTGTAGATCCTTAAAAGGTTGTGGTAATTAAGAAGTAGCCTAGAACTGCGACTCCAATTGATTTTCAGAGCTTCTTGGGTTTAACCGATTACTATAGGAGATTTATGGAAAGTTTCTCAACTATAGCTGCCCTATTGGCCAAGTTCACCCAGAAGAAGGTCAAGTTCTTGTGGTAAGATGCATGTGAGGGAAGTTTTGAGAAGTTAAAAGACAAGTTGACTTTGTCTCCAGTCTTGACTCTGCCCGAGGCCAATAATGGCTTCGCAGTGTATTGTGATACTTCTTTTGTAGGGTTGGGCTGTGTGTTGATGCAGCATGGTAGGATGGTGGTTTATGATTCTAGGCAATTAAAAGCTCATGAAAGAACTGCCCTACTCATGACCTGGAGTTATTAGCCATGGTTTTTATGTTGAAGATTTGGCATTCCTATGTCTATGGTGTTCATGTTGATATCTTATCTGATCATAAAAGCATATTATATGTGTTTACCCAGAAAGAGCTAAATCTCAGGTAGAGAAGGTGGCTTGAGTTATTGAAGGATTATGATATGAGTCTTTACTACCATCCAGCTAAGGCTAACATAGTTGCTGATGCTCTTAGTAGGTTATCCTTGGGGAGTCTAGCTTATGCAGATGAGGGAAAATGGGAGTTGGTGAAGAACATTCGCTGTTTGGCTAGTCTCTGAGTTCATCTCACAAATTCTGAGAATGGTGGTGCGTTTGTGCATCTGGTATCTGAGTCTTCTCTTGTTGTTGAAATAAAGGAAAAACAAATGTTGAATTCTAATTTAAAATAAGGATTAAGAGTAATGTGGGCCAACAAAAGGTTGTTGATTGTTTGATTGGCAGTGATGGTATCTTGAGGTACCAAAGCAGTTTATGTATTCTCGACATCGATGTATTGAGGGAAAGGATTTTAGCCGAAGTGCATGAATCTCGCCATGCTATTCATCCTGGTTCTACCAAGATGTATCATGATCTTAAGAAGTTATTTTGGTGGAACAATATGAAATGATATGTGGCTAACTATGTGGCTAGGTGTTTGGTATGCCAACAAGTGAAAGTTAAGCACATGAGACCCAGTGGTTTGTACGAAGAGATTGAGTTGCCCAAATGGAAGTGGGAAATGATCAACATGGATTTTGTTACCGGTCTTTCTTAGTCTCAGAATCAATGTTATTTGTTTTGGGTTATTGTGGATAAAATGACTAAGTCGGCTCACTTCTTGCTAGTGAGGACTAGTTATTCGGTGGAGGATTATGCTAGGTTATATCTTGTGGAGATTGTGAAATTGCATAGTGCTCCAATTTCTATCATTTTGGATTGAGGTACTCCATTCTCATCTCATTTATGGAAGTCGTTTCAGAAAGGTTTAGGAACTAAGGTGTGCCTTCATACCGCTTTCCACCCATAGTCAGATGGACAACCGAAAAGGACCATTCAAACATTAGAAGATATGCTCCGTGCCTATGTGATCGTTTATGGGGGAAATTGGTTCGATCATATTCCTTTGATTGAATATAATTATAATAATGGTTATCACTCTGGCATTGGTATGTCTACTTTTGAGGCGTTGTATGGTAGGAGATATCATTCTCCTATTGGATGGTGTGAAGTTGGTAAAGGAAGTTGTTTGGCCCTATTTTGGTTTAGCAAGCTTTGGAGAATGTGAAAGTGATTCGTGATAGATTAAAAGCTGCTCAAAGTCACCAAAAGTCCTATGCGGATATGAGGTGTGGGATTTGGAGTTCAATGAAGGTGATTGGGTATTCTTAAAGGTATCTCCCATAAAGGGAGTATTGCGGTTTTGTAAGAAGGAGAAGTTAAGTCCTCAGTATATCAGTCCCTACTTGATATTGAAGAAGGTTGTCCATATTGCTTATGAATTGGAGTTGTCATCCTGCTTGAGCTCCATACATCTGATTTTCTATGTTTCTATGTTGAGGAAATATGTATAGAAGCTTATGTGAAAAATATAGAGAAGAATTAAAAATGAAAAAAACATTAATAAAAAATTTAGCATGTTGCAAAAATAAAATAGCACCCCAATTTGGATGTGAAGAAAGATATTATAAGAAAAGAAAAAGACATAAGAAATATTAGAAATATTAGAAATATAAAAAATATAAATATAAATATAAGAAACCAAGAAAAAGATATTAGGTAAAAAATTATAAATACAAAAGAGTATAGAAAGAAGAAATCTATAAAAGAATGTACTTGTTATAACTGTGGAAAGCTAGGCCATTTAGCTAGAGATTGTAAATTAATTTACAATCGAATTTGCTAAAATAATTATATCCTTGTATTTGCCTTATTTTTAATATCTTATTTGGTATTGGATAATTATATGTTATAGTTTTTGCATTTAAATTTCTATAGTCAATAACCATCCTACTTTTTCCTCTTTTTTGTTCACTATGTTTATTTACTATAAATGCTGGACTATTATGTTTACTATTACTTTTTTGTATATATA
>NW_025893756.1:0-4865 GCF_002878395.1 Capsicum annuum | reverse complement strand
CCTCGATAATGAGACATATCCACCAAAATTAGAGAAAGGAATGAATTTGGATAACTTTCATATGGAAAACTGTAACACCCGATAATATTTTTGACTTAATTCAACCCTTAGTTGCATGAATAGGAAGTTTAAGGCCTGAAAATTTTTCTAAGTATTGGGGACTTAGTCATATTCCAAACCTTTTAACTTCAAAGATTTTTAAATTGGTATTCTCGACCACAATACATAGATTTTTGAGTTGATTCATGCTCAGGGGTGTAAATGGCATGTCTCGGAGAAATTTTGGATTTTTGGAACGCGAATTGGGTCACATTTAGTTTTCGATTCTATAACCTCACTGCGATAGCAGCGCGTCATGGTGAAAATAGCAGTCTGATCTTCATTGCATTGTGGTGGGCTTGTAAACGGCACACCAGTCACAAATTTAATTTCCAAAAGGATAGTATGGTCTTTTCCTTTTATTCCAATTCACAAATAGATGAGTTATATCATTAGTTAGGGAAAATATTCTCCATTCCCTTCCAAATAACACTCACAAAAACCCTTCCCTCTTCTCCAAAGATCAAGAATTCAATCCTCCTAAGTTTAAGATTCTCTAGAAAGGTATCAAGATTAGGATTTCACGCTTCAAACTAAGAACTTAAGGTATGTGGGACTATCCTAAAATCCATGGGCATAAAATTTTGTTGTTTTTTATCAATGCTTAAGGCTTTATAATCATGTTACAAAGAAGGGTTTTATTATTATTTCGAAAAGCATGTCCTGGAATAATTTTTTATAAAAGTATACATATTTTTTTGAATTATTTTCATGGAATTGAATTGTAAACCCTTATGTATATATGTTTTTAGTTTTTGGGAAGTTTAATTAAGAGCATGAACTATGAATTCCCTCTCTTGATATGAAATATAATGTCTATTTGTATTGCGGGTTATTTCGAATGCATGAACAAGGGTTTTGAAAGTAAGATCCTTAACATTATTTTTCTAAACATGGTTTATGATATGAGGAGACGGAATAATCTCCTTATTTTCAAAAGTCCATTATGTTGATAGAAAGAAAAGCATGTGTTGAAAGAAAGATTGACCACCATATGATAATATGTTTCAAAAGAAGTGTTTTATATATGTTTGCATGTGTTTTAAATTAAGCATATCATCAATGAAATATTTAAATCTTTTAGGGTGGCCATCTATATGACTTCTTTTATAAAATGGCTATGAATTATGACATGATACGATATGGCTTGCAAGTTTGGGTATGATGATACCCGGTGATGATATGCCCTTAGTAGATTAAGTATGGAATATTTTTAAAAGCATGAAGTATGTTTTCAAAGGACTAAAATTAGGCTTAAAGAGAGCTAGTTGGTTACCCAAAGAAGGCTTTAAGTTCAAATAACTCTTAGTACAAAATCGTATTTTGTCGATATGGATTTATAATGACCTATATTGGGTATTGTATGTAGGCGACGACCTTATGGTGTAGTACGAATGATAAACCCCAACCCTTGAGGAAACTTGGATTGGGGGCTTGGCGGCCAAGTTAAAGGAGGAGTCCTTATAGCCCGTGGATAAGTACGTTTGTAGGGTGTACCATCTAGATTAGAAGAAATATAAAGAGTTGACTCATGATTTTATAAAAACGTTTGAAAGATTATAAGTTATTCCCATGTGTTTTAATTTACCTAATGTTAAATATTTTATGAAATGCTCTCTTCTATATTGTATAAGGTATGGTTATTTTGAATTATTTCACACACTATTACATCAGTATTGACCCCCTATATTTCAAGATGCGAGGCTAAGTCCTGGGGTCTGGCTAAGCAGTAGATCATTGTTAGACAGTTGAAGTTGGTGAGCCTCCCTTATTTTGGAAAGCCTTGTTTCATATAATGTGTTTATTTAGTTTTAGTTCATGGTCCAACCGAGGGCCTTGTCCTAATTTTCAGATAGATGTTGTTTTCAATTTAATAGAGATTTTGAAAACTTGTGTTAGATGGCTTTGGGTCCTTTTGAGCATATCTCTATATTAGTTAATTTAAATGATAAGATGATCATGATTTTAGTTTACTTCCGCATTTTTATTATTTGATGAATTATGCATATGATTGCCAGTTGAAGTAGGCTCTCAATGTTCACAATTTGAGATGTCCTTTGTAGCTAGGGCCTCGGTTCAAGTTATGACAAACTTGGTATCAGAGCAGGGTTCATGGTCCCAAGGTGCTTGCAAAGTCACATCTAGTAGAGTCCATTTTATGGGTATGTATCACGCCACACTTATAAGGAGAAAGCTACTAGTCATTTTGGAATGTCTCTTTTTCTTCATGATCTAGTTTATGCTATAGAGTCTGAATGTCCTCTAATCAATAATTTCCTATATTTCAGAGATTGATCCTACCTCCCCGTAGATCTAACAAATGGAATACCCAAGCTGAGGATGTTTGCCTTACTCATGGGATGCGGACCCATAATAGAGCTCATATTCTAGAGTTTATTTATACCCAAGAGTTTCTCTAATATCGAATAGTCTACCTCTAGATCCATGGACTGGTGTTCACTGTCCCCAGCCTTGTCAAAGAGAAGTCTCAAATTCTGTGTTCCGATAGTCCATACATATCATTGCTCAATTTGTGGCCTCTCAAACTCGTTGGTTTGAAGATGTGGGTTCTGTGTTTGGTTCGACTGAACTTACTCAGGTTGGCCAATTCATAAGGCTACACTCACTCATATTTACTGGCATAAAGGTTGAGGAATACCCCCAAGTGTTCATTGATAAAATGGAGAAAATTTTGGAGTTATGCATGCTAACGAAGTTAAAGGGGTTGAGATAGCAGCCTATAAGTTGAAAGGAGTAGATAACTAGTGGTATAATAAGTGGGAGGATTTGAAGGGTGGTGATGCAGAACCTTCTATCTGGGGTGAGTTTGTAGAAGCTTTCTTAGATTGCTTCTTTCCTTAAAAGCTGAGGAAGGCAAAGGTCGAAGAATTCATGAATTTAAAAAAGGGGAAAATGAGTGTTCAAGAGTATGTATTGAAGTTCACCCAGCTGTCTTTTTATGTTGCAGAGTTAGTGAGCAACATGAGGGCTCATATGAGGAAGTTTGCATCTAGTCTTTCGGATGATTTTGTATTGTAATGTAATAGAGCAATGCTGAATAGGGACATTGATTTCTCCGGGTTATCGATGCATATGCATCAAGTAGAAGAGCAGAAAAAGTGGCAGGTGGAGGTAAGGGAAAAGAAAAGGCAAGCTAAGAGAGCTAGGTTTTTGGATCAGAATATCAGTCAGCATCAGGGTGAAAAATAGGTTAATCAGTGGTCTAAGAAGAATTTTTGGAGAAATGCACAGTCCGTAGCTAGAGCTGTGGTGCCCTGACCTTTCGTTGATTAACAATTTCATAAGTCCCATCAGAACAATGGGACAAAGATCCAGGGTACTCAATCCCAGGAGAGTGTGGCTTAGCCTTTTAAGTCATACCCTTATTGTATTTTTTGTGGAAAGGATCATACAGGGAAATGCTATTTAGGGAGTAATGTGTGCTATAAGTGTGGCTAGGCAGGCCATATTTAGAGGTATTTTCCCTTATCTATGGGAAATACTGGAGGTACTAGGTCTAAGACAAATTCTGCAACCCCTCCACCGAAGGGTACTATTTTCACTACTGGAGGTGGTCGCAATTGGTTATATGCCTTGTCTAACCACCAGAATGCGAAGGCTTTGCCTGATTTCACTATGTGTATGTTACATATTTTCTCCCATAATGTGTATGTGTTATCTGATCACAGGTCTTCCTTGTCATACGTGACCCCTTATGTGTTAGTTAGTTTTGTTTTCAGCTCAAAAATATTTTAGAACCCTTTTCTATTTCCAATACTCTTAGCGACTCTATTATTTCTAGGAGAGTTTATAGAAATTATGTGTTGTCTATTTTTCATCATGATACAATGGCTGATCTTGTAGAGATAGATATGATTTATTTTGATGCTATACTGGGAATGGATTGGTTCCATTCATGCAATGCTATATTAGACTGTAGGAATAGAAAGGTCACTTTATCTTTCCTAAATGAGTCAGTGATAGAGTAGGAGGGCTATTCTCTAGGGAAACTCATATCTTATCTTAGAGCTTGTACGCTAATGTCAAAGGGTTGTCTATACTATCTTATCCAGGTTAAAGATTCCAGCACTGAAAGTCCTCCCTTTAGTCTATCCCAATAGTTAATGAATTTCCAAAGGTTTTTCCTGATGATCTTCTTGGGGTACTACCAGATAGGGAGATAGATTTTTTCATTGATTTATTGTCGGACACCGGTCCTATTTCTATTCCGCCATATAGAATGGCTCTTGCAGAATTAAAAGAGTTTAAAGAAAAATTAAAATACCTTCTTCTCAAAGGCTTTATTCATCCAAGTATATCTCCCTGGAATGCTTCTGTACTCTCCGTACGTATGAAAGATGGCTCCCTCCGTATTTGTGTAGATTACCATAAGCTGAATAAAGTTACAGTAAAGAATAAATACTCTTTTCCCAGAATCAATGACTTTTTTTACCTACTTCAGGGTGCCAAATGTTTTTCCAAGATAGACCTCCATTTGGGGTATCATCAATTGAAAGTTAGGGAGGCTGATATCCCCAAAACATCCTTTCGAACCTGATATGGTCGCTATGAATTCTTAGTTATGTCCTTCGTAATGACTAATCCCCCCGTAACATTTATGGACCTAATGAATAGGGTGTTTTACAAGTTTTTAGATCTGTTCATCATAGTTTTTATTGACTACATATTGGTTTATTCTTAGAATGAGGAGGATCATGCGAATCACCTCTGAATCATCCTTCAGACCCTTAGAGATCATGAGATGT
>NW_025893755.1:0-2923 GCF_002878395.1 Capsicum annuum | reverse complement strand
AGGTTTTTATTGATAACCAATTTGCATTTTCTATTGCTAATAATCTAGTATTTCATGAAAAAATCAAGCACTTTAGTATTAATTTTTTTTTCTTTAGACACGTGCAGAAAGATGGAGATGTGAAGCTTCTTTACTGCATAAGCGATGAGCAGGTGCAGACATTTTTATGAAGCCCCTTTCCCATGGCAAGTTTGAGTTTTTTAGGAAGAAACTAGGAGTTTACAAATCCTAAACCAAGGAGGAGTGTTAGCTGCTGTGTTTTAAAACTGTAGACTTTTATTTATTTACTGTAGTAGATTAATTTCTATTTTTCCTCAAATAACTTCTTTACCTTGTAATTAGGAGTTTGCTTATTTATGTTTCATTAGAAAAAAGGAGTTTGCTTATTTTCAGTAGATTTGTTGCTGATCTTTAGGTCCATTAATTTAGTAATTTAGTATAAATGTAAGTTTTATGCGGTGAAATAAACTACACTTTCTGTTGAATACAAAAGGAAAGAGGTCTCAAGTGTGGAATATTCTAGAAGAGTTAGTTATGTTTGAAAGTCTGTTATAACTGTTTTCTTTAAAGAGTTAGTTATATTGTGATTAACGGCTAGTGGAAATAGTTAGAGAGAGTAGTTGATTTCTCTATAAATAACCAATTATGTACTATGGATAACATAGGTTGAATAAACAAGATTCATCATTCTAATCTACTAAGCTCCTCCTTCTTCTCTGATTCTCTTACTCTGTTCTTCTTCTTCTTCTTCTTCTTCTTCTTCTTTTTCTTCTTCTTCTTCTTCTTTGCTATTCAGTGCATATCTCAAACATAGAGTTAAAGCACTGATCTGAGAATAATTTTATGGTATCAAAACCAGGTTGGCTAGATCAAAACTAGCTACCTTAGTTGATTCTGGAGATTGAAGAAAGTGCTCAATCACAAATTCATGTTTTTTCAGTTTCTTGAAGTATTTCTTGATTCAAGATTTGAAGGTTCAAGTAATGTAAAATGGTGTTAATGGTGTCGAAATGGGTGGTGGATCAACCAACAGTGCAGGATCTGTTACTGCAATGGATTATAATTATCCTCTCTTTCTCAGTCCCTCAGATGTTAGTGGTACACAGATCATCTCCTTCCAATTGATAGGTGTGGAAAATTTCTCTATCTGGTTTAGGTCTATACGTGTATCTCTATTAGGAAGGAATAAATTAGGACTTGTTGATGGTTTTTGCACTAAATAAAAGTTTTCTTCTAATCTGGGAAACCACTGGGAAAGAGTAAATGCTATTGTATTATAATGTATTATGAACTCTGTGTCTAAAGAGTTATTAGGTGGAATCATGTATGCATCAGTTGTAAGTGTTGTGTGGAATGAGTTGCTTGAAAGATTCAACAAAGTAGATGGTGCTAGAACTTTCAATCTACATAAGGAAATTGCAACACTATCTCAAGGAACAACTTCTGTGTCCTGCTATTTCTTAAAACTAAAGGATCTATGGGAAGAATTTGAGGCACTTGTGCCTGCTCCTGGTTGTGATTATGAAAAGTTCAAGGAGTTTGTTCTATATCTACAAAAACTGAAGTTGCTTCAATTCCTCATAGGACTAAATGAAACATATACATAGGCTAGAAGTCAGATACTACTTATGACTGTTTTGCCTACTGTCAATCAGGCATATGCCTGATAATGAGTGATGAAAGCCAAAAATCTGTAGCTACTAATGTAGGTGTGCTAGGATCTGGTCCTGCAGGCATTGGTAGAAGTCTCGACTTAGCCATGTTTACAAGAAATGGGATACATAAATTCAAGAAGAACTACAACTTGCAGTGTGACTTCTCTAATCTAAAAGATCATACTAAGGAAAACTGTTGGAAGTTAGTTAGATATCCTCAAGACCAAAAGTTCAAAAAGTGGTTCAGGTCTGAAGGAGCTAATACAGCATACAAGGTGACTACTGATTCTCAAGATACTACAGGAATAACTTCAAGGCAAGGTTCTCATTCAAGGTCTGTACAAAGTAACTGGTTCAATGATGGATGCCATCAAGAAGATTCAAAAATGCAGCTGGATCAACTAGGTCAGATAGGAGCAGTAGCCTTTACTAAAGAATAATATGATCAAATCCTAAAGATAATTAACAAAAATAATGGTGCTAGCACTTAGTATTAGTGTATTTCTAGCTTTATATGATTCAAGAAATTGGATAATTGAAACTGGTGCCACAAACCACATGGTTGGAAAGTTAGACTTATTAGTGAATGAGTCCATAACAAAACTAGATAAGCCAAGAAGGGTGTATTTACCTAATGGGGATCTGACTAAAGTTACACATGTGGGATATAGTTATGTGTCTGCTGAAAATAGTATAACAAATGTGTATCATATTCCTCAATTTACATGCAGCTTGATTTCAGTATCATAACTGACCAAGGAATGGAAATGGAAATGTTCAGTGAACTTTTTTTCTGATTTCTGTGTTTTCTAGGATCTTTGTATTGGAAAGGTGAGGGGGATTGGTAATCTTGATGGAGGTTTGTATCTCTTAGTTAATACGCAAAAATGGAAGGTTGCAGCAAAAACAAAAGTCTCTACTAAAGATGATGAGAGTAAAGCCCAAGCTAAGGTTGATCTTTGGCATACAAGATTAGGACATGCATTCTCTAATATACTTCTAAAGTTGCTACCTAATAAGTTTTATGTATTAGAAGATAGAGTAAATACATGCATTATCTGTCCTTGTGCCAAGCAAACCATACTTCCTTTTCCTATAAGTAATACTCAGTCTGCATGTTGTTTTGATCTAATACATATAGACCTATGGGGACCTTATAGAATTCCTACTATGAATGGTAACAGATTGTTCTTAACAGTGGATGATGATTGTTCAAGTTTTACTTGGTTGTTCTTATTAAAACTCAGGTCAGACGTGTATGTGCAGAT
>NW_025893754.1:0-1553 GCF_002878395.1 Capsicum annuum | reverse complement strand
CTTTATTTTATTAAACATTGTGTCAAGTCAAAGTAGATCATTCTTTTCGAAACGGAGGAGTATCTAATATCTATACAACTAATACATGTATTACTAATATCTACATAACTATAACCAGCAACGAAACAACCCCTAATATTATATGAGTGAATATTGAGCTGATAAAGACCAATTCATCCACAAAAAGAGTCACAAAGATGAGAATACTAATATGAATCCACATATAAACTAGAAAATGATCACATTATCAAAAAGATTCAAATAGCACACATCGAGAAAAAAAACAAGAGAATAGTTGAGATGATTTGGTCATGTCATGCAGACTTTTTTTTTTGATAACCGTGGTGTCCGGGCCAACTTGCACGCACTTTGACTAAATCGACGGGATACCTGTCCACCAAGGCTAGAACAGATGGGAAGAAAACACCTAGTCTTTGTCTCTGCTGAGAATTGAACCTGAGACCTCATAGTGCTCATCCCAACTTCATTGAACCACTAGGCCACACCCTTGGGTGCCATGTCATGCAGACTTTCACATACCTCAACCCTCTATCCCCAGATACATATGGTAAAAGAAGATCAAATTGAGCAAAAACAACATAAAAGAAAATTGCCTTTAAAAAACTACAATTTCTAAATATGGTTTAGTCTAAATATGGTTTAGACACAATCAAGTTGAAAAAATTTCTTCAAACTAGCTACTGACAAAAATGAAATTACACTACAATCAAAGCACATTACCAACAGAACACAATCTATGGGAGTGATCCAAACATCCCGCATTCATGCAAAATCAGAGAAAGGTCACACTTCAGGAGCTGCACCTAAAATGGTGCAATATAAACAGCCTACTCCAATGCAAGCATTTGTAACTGCTTCCATAGCTCAGACCTGTGAAAAAATAACTTGTCATTCACAAGCATAAGATAAGACCAGCTCATACTCAATAACTACAGTATTTTCATACTTCAGACAATTTTTCACATATGTCCATCCTAGTAAAATGCTTCAAATTCATTGGTTCAACGACACCAATAACAGACCATACTTGAACATCATGAACAGAGTTTAGGTGGAGCACCTTTTGCCTATTCCTACGAAGCAAGAAGCCGTCAACAACTGTGAGGTCCCTATGCTAAGACCAAAAGAAAGTGAGCCCAATTCAGATGAGATTTGACACACTATCTAGTCTAGCCAGATGCTGAGACAGGTTCTTTAACTGGTTAGCACACATTAGAGACACCAGCATCCCTATTTACATTCCTTTGAGACACAGTCGAGAAGACAGCATCCCATTCTTGTCTTTGGCCTTCAGGAACCATGTTGCCATGAACAAAAGGTGCCCAAGTATCTGCAGAACTATCCGTCAGAACCCAGCAAATGCTCTGTAGCGGATTCAAAGAATCAGAGTAAAAAGAAGTAGTTTTATTTTGTTCTTTCTTCGAGCTGCTTTTCTTCTGTTTCTTGCTATTGGGGGTCTCAGATGGCTACAAAAAGAATAGAACCATCAAAACACACAAGAAGATGTACGTTTCTTTGTAGCAAAGGGAAGA
>NW_025893753.1:0-5139 GCF_002878395.1 Capsicum annuum | reverse complement strand
TTCCAGAAATGCAAGAAATTCAATTTCCACTTTCATTATTGATGGCCTAGTAATTAATTTGTCTTGAGAACATGCAGCACAAGAGAATTCTTTGAATTGAAGAATCTTCTGGTTCTTCAATGAGTGTCTATATGAATTCTCAATTATTTTGCGCATCATATTAGAACCGGGATGACCCAACAGTTCATGCCAGATAATAAGACTATTTGAATTAGTAAACTTTAGATTTACTATGGCATGTGTTTTAACAGTGCTAATACTTGTGTAGTATAAGCTGGAAGAAAGAGCAGGTAATTTTTCAAGTATATATTTATTACCCGACATTATTGTAATAATATAAAGATATTCAATTTTTCCATCATTGGTAGTCTCAATATGATAGCCATTTTGGCGAATGTCTTTGAAACTTAAATAAGTTTCTTTGAGACTTACTATAATATAATGCTTCATCAATCGTTAAATTTGTTCCTTCGGAAAGTAATAAGTTAGCTTTTCTGGAGCCTTCAATTAATCTTGCACCATAATATTGGCTTCTTTCATCACCAAATAAGAGAAATATTTTTTATCTTTTAGAATAGTATGTACGGTAGCACTATCTATAAGACATATATCATCGTAACTTATTTGGGATCCAATTGATGATTGAGGAATTTTCATATTCTTCAAATAAAAAAAAGCATACTATAAGAAATTTGAAAAACTAACATAAGAAATGTAGAAATTAGAAATACACGGTACTTTAATAAAACAGAAAAACATAATTGCAAACAAAAGAAAATAATAACTTTCTTTATAATTTATTCTCAACTAAGGTGATCAATTCTTCAATCAATGTCCTCATAGAAATCTTCAGCTTTCAAATGGGTAATATCTGAGAGGCCCTTAAAGTAATCATTATTGTAAGCAAGATTTGCCTCTTTCGAAGGTGAGTTATGATACCACCATAATCAAGTGCACGTTTGTATTGAAACAATCAAAATTCTCATTCCCCAGGAATGAAATATAATCGTGCATTGAGTCTATCAAATTTTGATAGCTTATAACCTCTTTCATGATATTGTTACTTCAGGAGCAAATCGAGGCATACATATAATGTGGAGAATTTTTCTCTAACATATCTTATGATCATAATATGCGTGTGAAAATATCAGCAATTTTGATGATCATTATCATATTATTCCTCCACACGTATATTCTTGCATTCAATCACTTGTCTTCTTTCAGACATATTATGCACTGCTACCACATACACTTCAAGAATGAAATAAGTTGTCATATTTCAGACTTGTCATATACTGCTACCACATTCACTTCATGGAATTGAGCATATTCAATGGACAAGTTTCATGATTTTTTTATCAAATACATATTATTTTGCATTGGCCATCACAATATCATCAATATAGTGCATTGAGATTCAAACTCAACTTCTTATTCATATATAAAGGTGTCTTAGGCATAAATCGATGGGACTTAAACCCAACATCTTATTAATATTTGGCTCACACTTTTACAAAATTGTTTCACCGATTAAAAAATCAAATAATTAGTATATAAATTCAATCATACCTTGAATCGCTTATTAATTAGCAAATATGTTATATTTATATATAAGTAAAGTTCATACGTATCACTAAGATCGGTAAAAACATAGCCTTATATGCAGTAACTTTTCTTTTTCAAATTAATCACTCGAAGCACTGATTGTTTTAGCCAATAGATGCCAAACCAACCATGTGATATGTTGTGGTAGGTTTAGGCGCCAAAAGATCATTTACTCATCCATATCTGGCACCACTATTCACTATACTATATTCAAGAATATATGTTATGCCACTGAACAAATGTATAGAAGAAGGTTAAGCAGGCATTAGATGCAATAGATGGTTATAAAACTAAAACAAAAAGTTACATATCTGATAGAGGTAGAGTCCCGTGCTGATAACGTGATAAAATTTATATATGCAAGCAACAAAGCCTAAGGAAAATAATAAAAAGTTGAATACAAAATCAAGAAGTATAGAAAATAGTAATCTTCTCTCTGCAAACTTCATTCAATATAAAGCTATTTATAGCCCAAAATAACACTAATTTACGTGAAGTGGTGGGGGATTAATTTCCACTTAGCCATATTAATATCATGCTATTTGGCCACTAACTTGCGCTAACTTGGACACTAACTTGGACACATGTATGTCCACAATATTTCGTAATATTTATGTCTTTTATATGTTTCATATGAAATATACAAAGTATGATTTAACACTGATCCATTTCGATACTATAACTTAGATTAGAACATCTGGGGCTTAACCAATCTTTATTTCTTAGTTTTCATTCTTCTATCTTTGTTTAAATATCCTTAAAATCAATCCTAATTTTCAATTGCTTAGTATTTATTGTGATGATTTTTTAACTTATTATAACTAGAGTTGATGATTTTATCAAAAACATCCTTTCTATATTCACAAGATAAAGATAAGATTGCATATACACGATTCTTTTTAGACCTCACTTATAAAATTACACTTAATATGTTATTGTCATAAATAGTTGGAGACGAGATACATAAGTAAATGGAACACTACTTGAACTTCCAAAAATAAAAATATAAATATATTACTATAATTGCAATTATTTTATTACTATTGTGAACAATTCACAAAATGAATGGAATTAAAGAATTAATTAATTGACAAAAAAATGTTCCTAAAATTGGTTAAGCATTTGAGGGGGCAATCCAATGGCGTCCATTAACAAAGCTCTTGGGAAGAAACTTATGGGCCGTATCATAATTCAATTCACGGGCCCATGATAGGCCCTTTACAGCTGCTGCTCCCGGGCCTGAACATTTGTATACTCCAAAAAATGCAGTCCTGGAATTGTCATAAAGCCCAAATCCATGTTATGATATTGGAGGCCCAAAACTAATTTGCTTGAAAAAGGGGAGACTAACACAAATAGGCAATTTGGAACCATTATTTAAGTCGTAGTCACGATGTAAAAAAAATTAATTACAACCATTTTGAAGTTGAACCAAGTTCAGGCATACGCGATTGAAATTGTAGAAAATTGTGTATGAATTTCTTCTTTTAATATTTTCATCTGAAGCTTATTTGCTGAGATCAAACTTCAAATATTTATTAGGCAAGTCAAACTTTATCACATATTTGAAAATTTTTGTTTTTGAACTATCAATATTTTTTGTTGTCGATATTTGCAAGTTTTCTAATAACACCTACTTGATTTTAACCCCTCCACCGTCCCCGTCCATCAGACTGGAGTAATTCGAGAAGAACATTAGGTGTTGATGAAGGTGATCCTTTTTCTGTTCCTATATATATATATATATATATATATATATATATATATATATATATATATGAGTCTGAGCCCCCATCCACCCCACCCTTATCCAAGATATATTCCGCTCCCATGGACTGCTATAATTATCTAAGAACCTCCTTTAGTAAAAGGAAAAAGAAGTGGAAGTAGTAAACTCAATTTTCATATTTGATATATAAGAATCACTTTGTCCAGTTTGTCACTATAGTCATTTAATCATCAAAACTCTTAACTAACTAGAGACGCAATAAAACTGAAAAATATAATTGCGTCTTAAATGTGTTGCGCAAATAAGCTATTTGGTGTGAGATAGTAGAGTCATACTTGTTCTTGTTGCTAACATGGTCCTAATCATCCCAACCACCATGGGCCATAACATCATCAAAGTAGGTGTATGAATTGACAATTCTAGAGTATTGGCCTAGAACCGCTGGAGCTCAATAATGCAAATCCAGTCTTCTCATATGGAGATTTTCTATCTTGGGCTACAATGGACCCAACTCTCGTGGCTATTGAATGCAACTCACACTCCTGCGCCAATAAAAGTAATTTAATACTTTTTTTCTTTTGATAGTAAATTTTACAAATAGCCACATTTTAACTCCTTGGAAAAATAGTTACTCCCTCTCTTTAAAAGATAACAACTTATTTTTACTTAACATGAAATTTAACAAAATAAGAATAATTTTTAAATTCTATAATCTTAAGTAAAAGATATACTATCAAATATACTAAAATATTTCTTAATCTCGTTGTCTTAGTCGTGTGGGAAAGTTGCAATTAAAGAATGGTTAAAAAGGATTTTTTTTTCCAATAGCCCAAATATAAAACACCAAAAAAAAAAAAAAAGAAGGAAACACTTGAAAACGAGAAAAACACTATCGGAGATATGCTTGATTAGGAAATTGAAATGCCATTGGAGCACCACTATTGAAGAAGACAACCGAGGATGATTGATGAGCTAGCTTCTTGTCGCCAAAATATAGAAGAAACGCAAGTAATCGTTGCCCCTAGCCACTGATTTGACATGAAAAAACAACTCAAAGAGATTTCATCCAAGACACTTACAAGTCTCACAAGTGCCATGAAATCAATACCAAGGAAGAATTCTTCAGCTCTTTGTTGGATTTCAAGCCAAATCTGCTTATATTAGGTAACAGTAATTTGCGATATCACACTAGATCTTGAAAATTTCTTAAAATTTGAGTTGTTAACTATTGTTCCTTTCCAACAGATTGAGCCTCGAGGCGAAGCTAATACCACTGTTAAGAGAGTGGCTATGATGCAAGTTCATGGTGTTCAATTCGTTTATGAAGCTGATGAGCTGAGCTGGCAATCAAGGAATTAAGTAGGCAAGCAGTAAAATAGCTAGGCAGTTACAGTTTGAATTTTGCTATTAGTGTAACTACTAACACTGTAGCAATGATAGTTATTTCCATTTTTAGTTAAGGTAGTTAGTAGTAATTCCATTCCAATTTCAGTATATAAGCTGCAATGTAAGATACACATACTTATTACTGCAATGTAAGATACACATACTTATTACTGATCATATTAATACAGTTCACTCTCTTATTCTTTCAAACTCCCATCCATTAACTGTCATCTCGGATTAAATTCTTAAGTCAGTTTTCCCTTTTTCTCGAGGTTTCCTACTGAAATTGAATAAATCTTTTTTTGAGTGCATCAAGTGGTATCAAAGCCATCTCTCCTTGGTGTGTCAATGGCAAGAAGCAAGACTCAAGATAGACAAGATCGACCTATGGAAGAAACGGATGACAGGTTCCAACAAAT
>NW_025893752.1:0-1740 GCF_002878395.1 Capsicum annuum | reverse complement strand
TTGGATCACATGTCTCGAAATCTTTTGAAAAGGACTAATTCAACTTCTTCGGTTGTAGGTTGTATATTCTTGTACGAATGCTGGAAAGAATAATTTCAAAATAAAATATTTTCACATAAATAAAACGACTTGAATAAACAGAATAAGTACAAATTTAAACAATTACCTTACTGAACATGCTAGACATAAAAGATTCATACTTAGGCCTTATACACTCCACCGACCAGTTTAGCATTCTGGGAATAAGTTTCTCTTACGGAAAACAGTTTTTGATTCTACCTCGGAGCAGCACTCAAACATCCAAACATTTAGAACATGCGGTCTTCCACCCAATGAATATAACTGCTTCACAGTATTGAAATCCTGCTGCCAGGAACTCATTAACTTTTCAAATGTGACCTTCCCCCATGGAAAGTGAATGTACCAACCGTCCTCGATAATCTAAAAGTTTGCAAAACTTATTGGTGCTTCTTTATATTGAGAAAACATAAATGTATGAATAAAGAACAATATCGCCAGGTTCAGAGCATCTTCAGCGTTATCAAAGTTTTCTATCTGCACCATGTTATCAGTTTTGACCGAGTTATTACTACTTTATTGTCAGGAAAATACCTCGACATCAACGCTGATTTTGATGATGAAATATACATATAATCATCAATATTATCGGTACACTTCAAACAGGTAATAATGGCAAATTCAAGCATTGTGAATTTGAGGATTTCCCCTTGTACCCAAACATAAAGCTCATTCTTGTTATCCTGCTGAATTTCAAGCATGAGTAGGCATTTTGAAATCTGTCCTATCCAGTTGCACCGTCGCAAATCCAGAAATATGCCAAAAATCTTATTTCTAAATGCTCCAAGTACATTCTCTCAAAAATATTTCTTTATCTCTTCCCCGAAAAACACAGTTACATAAGCTCACCATACGCAATGGGTGTGGTGGGACTTTATCAATTCGGTATTCAATGCCCTGGAAAAAAAACATAACATAATTAGCTAAAAGTTACTGATTGTATGATGGTCATTTATACTTTCATAACCATAATCAGATCAGCATTAAACAATTGTTAGTCATGTATGAGGGTAACTTATTTAAATGTATAATAAATACAATCCAATATGTACACTACATTAACATATGTATAAGGTTAACTTATACATCACAAAATTAATATAATCTGTTAAACATGTATGATGGTTACTTATTCAATAACTAAATCAGACCCACATTAAACAACCGTTAGTTATGTATGAGAGTTATTTATACATTGATATTTAAATTTTTTAAATGTATAATAATTTCAGTCCAACATATACACTACAGTAACACATGTATGAGGTTAACTTATACATCTAAAATTAATATAAGCTATTAGACATGTATGATGGTTACTTAATCATTAATAAATCACTTGCATTAATGTATAATAAAATCCAACACTAACCATTCTATCAATACACATGTATGATGGTTACTTATACATCTAACAAATTCTTATTATACTCAAAAAAAAAATACATCTAAGCATGTATGAGGGTAACTTATACACATAAAACTTTCAAAGAGTACCATAATTAAACAACATATACAAATGTATGATGATTATGTATACATCTAACAATTTATATCAGACCAAAACATAAAAAAAAACTACACATGTATGAGGGTAACTTATACATTTTAAAAATAATATCAGCTTTATTAGAATGTATAACCTTTAGAATAATATTTCAG
>NW_025893751.1:0-2945 GCF_002878395.1 Capsicum annuum | reverse complement strand
AAACAAACAATGATTAAAATGAATTCTGTTCCAATTTGTACTTAGGAAAATTTTGTGAGGTATTAGTAAAGCTGCAAACTAACTACTTACATGAAAAGAAATAAAATTATAGAATATTAAGGTAAATATGAAAATAAAATAAGATTCTTGTTCTTAATAATTTGAGCAAGGAATATCATACCTTGTGAACGCATGAAAAACAATTAGGACCTTTACCTCTTAAAATGGGTTTAAGAATGACATACCTTGTGAAGGCATGAAAAATTAGGAGTTTTTGTTTCCTATAATGGTGGTGAGGGAATGTCGTAACTTGTGATGCCGTGAGTAAAGAGAAAACAAGCAGAAGAAAAGGAAAGTTAGAAAAGAAAATAGAGTTTTCATTCACTAAAATGAAATTAGGGGATATTGTACCCTATAGAAATTGAAAGAATAAAATAGGGAATTTTCCCCTAAAAAAGTAATTAAGGGATGTCATAACCTATGAAGACTTAATGGAAAAAAATAGGAGGTTTTATTTCCTAAAATGGCAACTAGGAGATGTATCCTGTGAAGACCTAAGCAAGAGAAATAGGGGGTTTTGCACTCAAAAATGCAATCAGGGGATGTCGTTCCCCGTGAAGACATGAAAATAATAGTTTTTTTGTTTCTAAAATATAACTAGGGGATTTTGTACCATATGAAGACTAGAATAAGAAAAATAGGGGGTTTTGTTTCCTAAAATGCAATCAGGGAATGTCGTACCCTATGAAGACTTAAAAAAGAAAAATAGGAAATTTTGTTCCCTGTTGAGGAAACTAGGGGATGTAGTACCCTGTGAAATATTTTTCTAAGAAAATTCCTTAGTTTTGAAATTAATGGAGTTTGAAACTTTTTTCTCGAGATAGATAAGGTGTTTGGTTCCCTATGATGCGAACTCAAAATGATATGATTATCAAAGAAAAGTAAATATTTTGAAAACTTCACTTTGTGGCACACATCTTTTCCACAAACTTCTCAAAACTACTTTCTCCCTATTTGAACAAAGAAAATTATGTGATTTTTAAAAATGGTGGTTGGCTTGTGGTCTTGATAACCTGGGAAAATTTCTTTAAGTCTACCTAATGTCTATTCAACTGACTTTGTCAATGGTTAAAAAAATTGTTTTGAGGCCTTGAACCTTCGTCTTTCAACCTGTATCTTGACTATTTATATCCAACATTATTTTGCGCCAATGGTTTAATCAATATTATTCTTTGAAGTACTTTCTTGATATATCCTTATATCGATGCCTCTAAATAATGATCTTATCCTCAAGCCTTATACCTCTCGAAGTTATTAGAGATGGTTATATGTCGTTGCCGATGCTATGCATGCCAAACAATCTTTACTACTCACTGAAAAATTATAGACAATTTTGCAGCTTCATTTTGCTTTTGGCATAGTAAAAAAGGATTCAAAGCATGATTTGGGGATAAAACAAGAAATGACAAGACGAAATTTAAAAGAGTTAGGTTTTAAAAAAAATGTCCTTTTCAAGGAAAGGATGAAAAAGCTTATCTGGAGGTATGTACCAACTTCAATGAAACATGATATGTATTCCAGATCGGATGTCTGATCTGTTAAAGCTGTGTAAATCTTGAAATAGTCCACGCCTCATTTTGAAATTGAATTATTTACTTTGGTTGCTCTTATGCCATGATAGGGAACTTTCATTCAATCAATAGTGACTTTTTGAATTCTCACCAACTCCCTTTGTCATTTTATTTCCTTTAAACTTATTGATATTAGGCATATTTATACACCCAAATGATATCTTTTATCCGTACTTTAGCTAAGTTTGTAGAACAAATTATATTGTGTAAGTGTGTTTAGATATACCTTTGATGTAAATGTGCTAACCTACTTGATTAGTACAATCTTAGGAGTGAATGATGCATATAGTGATGCAAGATGCATCATATTAGTTTTCAACCTTGCTCAAACTATGATTGTCATATTTTATTAATATTGCACACTTCTGGTTTGTTAGAATTTCATAAATCATCTTGATATATTATTACCCATGTTTAAATATTATTCGAGATTTTAAGCAAATTGCAAAATATATAGTCCATGTGGGTATGATATCCAACTCTCAAAGATCCATTATATTACTTATTAGACTACGTTCACTTGTGTGTGTAGTAGGTCGCAACAAGTTTTTGGCGCCGTTGTTGGAAACTTAAGCAATTAGTAATTTTCTTAATTTTATTTTTAATAATAATATTTTACAAGTGTTGACAACTTGATCTTAGTGGCTAATTTGCAGGTTTAAACTATGCCTTACATTGGTAAGAAAAAGAGAATTGGTTGAACCATATATAGAACCTGAATGAGGATTTCATCAGATGTGGAGGGAATTGGCTCTTCAATATTCAATTCAAAAGCTTCAACTGGTTGATTCAGTAGAAATTATTCCTGTAGAAATGGAAGCAACTGGGCCAATTCGTGAGGTAACAATCCCACTCTCTAATAATGTCACCTCCAATATTTGCAAATCGAATGCAGGAGGTCAATTTGATCTAAAAAAGTATGGTTCAACTATGGCACACCAGCATGTACTTTACCAACCTATCTCATGAGGATCCATATCAGCACTTGAACTTTTTGAGATTAATGACACTTACATTCTCGTAAGAGTCTCTTCTGACTGCTGAGACTCACCCTCTTCCTTTTTACCCTATTACGGAAAGCAAAGAGGTGGTTGAAGTTTGAACTAACAAATTCCATCACCATCTAGGATGATTTGGCAAGAAAGTTTCTAATTCATTTCTTGTATTTGGAAAGACTATGAAATCGAAGAGTGAAATTTTAAGCTCCAGATAGAAAGATGGTGAAAATTTGTATCAAGCCTGGGAGAGGTTCAAGTACATGATTTGTGATTGTCCACATCACCATCAGACTAATGTTGTTTTGGTGCATACTTT
>NW_025893750.1:0-1031 GCF_002878395.1 Capsicum annuum | reverse complement strand
AAAAAGGGTTCGCTTCAGGTATACCATCAACTTTAATCGTTAGAAGTGTGCAACTTTCTGCCTTTCTGCATTATGCTTCTTGTCTTGGTCTGCTGTTATTATACGTGGCTGCTGACTATAACTTGCCAGCTTCTCTTTATCTTCTATGTGTACATTAAAGAAATAACATTTGAGCATGTGAACAAGATCCCCTTCATTGCTTCTGTATGTACCAAAAGACCTTTTTCTTACTTGTCAAGATTGTCAAAGCTTCACTATACAATAATTATACAATGAAATCATATAATCATTGTGTTTGAATGGAGTCAAGTCTAATGCATATCAAAATTTGCAGTCGGAAGCGTTTTAGCAAGAAACAAGCAGAAAAATGGTGGGCGGAGAACCGCGCGAGAGTTTATGAGCTGTATAATGTACGCGTAGTCGACAAGGGAAGTGTTGGCACTGCAAGTGTTGATTTAGCACATTGACACATGCAAATCACCTTTTGTACATGAGTTTTCCTTTTTCTTTTTGGTCCTAACTCAACTTCATGCCCCCTCAGTGAACATTATGTTTGATCTCATCTCATATAGCTTTAGTTTTCACAAATTTGTAGGGAGGAATCTGTTGAAACCTAATTTTTGACCTCCATAACTAAGTTTAATCCGGGGTTTCTTCGATTTTCAAGTAAAATTACAACATTTATTTTATCCAAATAAAGGATTTTCAAAGTATTCATTTGGGTAAATTGATCATTTAAGTAGCGATTATATATTATCGTGTTTAATTATACGAGATTTTATAATTTTATTACTTAAATGCTTATTTTACAGAATATCGTATTTTTATCAAGGTTTATATCGAAAATAAATTCAAATGATTAAAATTTCGATTTGAATAGAATTTTACTCTCAAAAAATTAATTTATTTGGATAAATATTTGTGTAATTTTAATAAATCAAGAAACTCGAGATCAAACAAGGTATTAATTCGTATCGAATTTTGATTCAATTTAGTCAAACTATTAAATTTGATCCAAATTAAAATTAATT
>NW_025893749.1:0-1345 GCF_002878395.1 Capsicum annuum | reverse complement strand
TCAGCAAATTCAATCTTACTTGGTAATAGACACTGGAAGTGATCTCGTTTGGTGGCAATGTGAACCATGTGCGGATGATGGCTGTTACAATCAACATGATCCTCTATATGATTCAACTACTTCGGGAACATATGAAACACTCGATTGCTTTGCAAAAAGTGAAAGTTGCTTCACATCCGATGAGGTTGTATGTTGGCATAGTACTCGTGAGTGTCTCTATGATGTGATATACGAGGAAGGATCAAGGACAAGAGGTTGGATTGCAGAGGATACGATTACTTTTGTTTTAGACCAAAATCAGGAAAAAATTCTTTTTGGATGTGGAAAGGATCAAATGGGTGGAGTCCAAAGTTTTGGTCCTGAATATTCTGGAATTGCTGGCATCGGGCGTAGAGAGTTGAGTGGTGGATATTCTTTACCATCGCAATTTGGAGCAGACATTATGGCCATGTGTCTATCGGGAATTGACTCTCAACGATCAACACTTAGCTTCCACACAACGCCATTTGAGAAAACAATATCAGCAGAGCTATTACCAGATCCCTCAAATCCTGAATTCTATTACGTTGACCTTTATAAAGTTTTTATTAACGATAAGGAAATCACTCTGAACCCATCAATTTGGAATTTTAGAAATGCCATAGACTATAGTTGCTTGGTGGATACTGGAACAGCTGCTACCTATTTCCCTCGAGATTTTTATAATGTATTTCGCAACACATTCAGGCAAGAAGTACAAAACATTCGATTGGTTAATGGTCCAAGACCTGGAGGTTTCGACACTTGCTATAGGGTGGATCCGGGGGTAGTACCAAATTTTCCCGTTGTGAAGATGTACTTCGGCCACCAAGACCCAAATAATCTGCTGTTACTGACACACCAGCGAGTCATGGCACACGTTAGGGGGATGTTCTGTCTAGCTTTTTTCGCATGGGACGAAGACTATGCAATTTTAGGAGTTAATCAACTCCAAGGTATAGGATTAACTTTTGATACTGCAGAAAATACTTTGTCGTTTGAATTAGATGCATGTAATTGAGTATCTATAAAATTTCTATATGTTGCAATTTAATTGTGTCTTTTGATCTTTAATTATTTCTGTGCTTTCATAAATCATAAAATAAGGTTAAACTCTGTGTACATTATAAAATGGCACTTTCCCTGTCGAGTCAATCTAATGAGCCGATTTCAGGTGGGATTGGACTTTCTAGTTTATTGTTGGCTAATTAGAGGATATTAAGAATAGTTCTTCGCAAAAAATGTTTTTCCTAAAATTTGGTCTGGTAAGTGTTTGAAGGTGAGCCTTGGAGCAATGGTCCGGGGCAGAACTAGAAGGTTAGCTACG
>NW_025893748.1:0-1567 GCF_002878395.1 Capsicum annuum | reverse complement strand
AATAATAAAGAAGAGTGTATTGTTATTGTATATAATCCCATTATTTCAGAAAGTAAAAGAGAAAGCAAAGCAGAAGGCAACACAACGTTTAAAAAAAATAGAGAATTTAAAGAAGAGGTATATCTGCTGCTATCTGGAGACATTTCTGCTGCTGTCTGGAAGCATTTCCTGTTTGATAACCCATTAAGTTTTTACTGATTATTACAGTAAGTTGTCTTTTCGTACTAACTCTCAAATTGCTTCTTAATCCTCTAAGAATGAAAGACCAAATCATGTTCCATTCTTTCTACCCTTATTCTATTTGGAACAAGGATTAGAATAATTCATATCAATATTGTGACTTGAGAAATATCAGTGACTTGGTGAAGTAGTTGAATTATATAGAAAAGTTGGATGTTAAAAGATGCTACAGAGTTACATAATTCTTGGCAGTTTTGGTGTCTGCAGTATTAATTGAAAATGGATCCCAACTCTAGTTAATGATTGTTTAGTTGTAATTTGACTGCTGATAAGTTTTATTGGAAGCATAATAACAGTTTTCTCTTGAAAAACATGGCATATCAAGATTCAAGTTTGGCAACTAGTTCACTGCTTGCACCAAAATTTCTTTGTGTTAACTTACTGATGTTGCAATTGCATTCTAATGGTAGGATTACATAATTTGAGTAATTGGATTGAGCGATAGACTTTGATAGTTGCCTTCCTCTAAAATTTTGCGAGATGATCGTTGATGGGATATTGAATATTTTAAACTCCTTTTTGGTGTAGTTTAAGGTGCTTCAGGTTTTCGAGAGCAAATTTTAATTTTACTAGGAGGTGGTGCTTGAATTGTGCATTCGAGGTAAGTGAGACTTTAATCTTTGGTGTTTGCTTTTCAAATCTGATTTATAAAAGTTATATTTTTCTGCCTAGTCCATGTGTTGGGACAAACGTGAACTTGGTAGAATTTGTAGCCTTTGACTAGCTATGGATATGTATTTTGAAAAGTGTGTTGAGAATTGTTTAGAGTGAAATGTGAGGTGAGGTTGGGGCGTTGAATATATTCTCTTCGCTACCGTTATAGTGTATAGGGGCATACATAGTTGCCGTAATATGTTAGGGGCATTACTTATACTGCCGTAATATGTTAGGGGCATTACCTATGCTGTCGTAATATGTTAGGGGCTTGTACATACTGCCGTAGTAGACTTTTTGGGGCATTATATATGCTGTCGGACTTGTCGGGGTGTTTGGCAGATCACCTTCACTGCCGTTTATGACAAGTCGTGAGTGTGGATTGAGTTGAGTTATAGGATGACATTTTTGAACCTCTTTGAAAATCTTATTGATATTATTTCATGAAAGATATTATGTACATATTATTTGTGTATTTTGTTGTGCTTAGTATTTTCTAACACTTATTTTAGGTGTATTAAAGTTGCGGGTCGAGGATCTTACTGGGTTATATTTATATAACTCACTCCTTACTTGCATACGTGCAGATACGGTTGCAAAGAGAGAGGTTCGTGGATGACTGTTTTTACGTGTGGACCCTATCGCTAAGGTGAGCCTTCGCATTGTTCGTGAA
>NW_025893747.1:0-1202 GCF_002878395.1 Capsicum annuum | reverse complement strand
AAAAAATCCCCTTTAAAGTGCCTACTCATAACCATTTTCAAGTGACTAAGTATCAAAATAAAACTACATAAAAAAAAAAATCCCTTAAAGTTTCTACACTTAACTATCTTCAAGTAACTAAGACAAGAACCAAACAACATTCAAAACAAAAACTCACCTTTAAAGTTCCTACACTTAACCATTTTAAGGTAACTAAGTCACCAACCGAGCAACATTCAAAACACAAAATCACCTTTAAAGTCCCTACACTTAACCATTTTCAAGTAATTAAATCACCAATCAAACCAAATTTAAAAGAATAAATACTTTAAAAGTTTCTCCATTTAACCATTTTCAAGTGACTAAGTATCAAAACCAAACCACATTCAAAACACTAAGTCCCTACACTTAACTATTTTCAAGTGACTAAGTACCAAAACTAAACCACATTCAAAACAAAAAATCTCCTTTAAGGTCAATACACATAACCATTTTCAAGTGACTAAGTATCATAACCTAACCAAATTAAAAACACAGAATCCCCTTTAAAGTTCCTATACTAAACCATTTTCAAGTAACTAACTACCAAAACTAAAGCACATTCAACACAAAAATCACCTTTAAAGTCTCTCTACACTTAACCATTTTCAAGTAACTAAGTCACCAACTGAACCACATTTAAAATACAAAATCCCCTTTAAAGTCCCTACACTTAACCATTTTCAAATAACTAAATCACCAACCAAACCACATTTAAAACAAAAAATGATTTTAAAGTCTCTACACTTAACTATTTTCAAGTGACTAAGTGTTCAAACCAAACCACATTCAAAACAAAAAATTACCTTCAAAGTCCCTACACTTAACCATTTTCATATGACTAAGTATCAAAACCAAACCACATACAAAACACAAATTCTCCTTCAATGTCCCAACACTTAACTATTTTCAAGTGTGACTAAGTACCAAATGCAAAACACATTCAAAACAAAAAATCCCCTTTAAAGTCCTTACAATTAACCATTTTTAAGTGACTAAGTATCAAAATCTAACTACATTCAAAACACAAAATCCCTATTAAAGTTCCTAAACATAACTATTTTAAAGTAACTAACTACCAAAACCACACGACATTCAAAAGAAAAAGTCCCCTTAAAGACCCTACACTTAGCCAATTTCAAGTGACTAAGTATGACAATCAAACCACATTCAAAAAAAAAAAA
>NW_025893746.1:0-1366 GCF_002878395.1 Capsicum annuum | reverse complement strand
GTACTATAATTTTTTTGATTATCATTCCAGATTCCCGATGTGAAACATACTAATTGTTAGTAGATTCTATGGGAGCCCTTTGTTTAAGGATGCCTTTATATCCTATAACTAAGGCATCAGTTTCTACAATCATAAGAGCTTCTGGATGTGGTATCTCTAGACATAGAAGTCTTTGAACTATTGATTTAAATTTTTGAACTATATTAGTATTCTATATTACCCAAGGCAGTAGATTTTTCTTAAGATGTTGATAAAGAGGCATACAAACCTGTCTAATATTAGGAATAAAATCCGCAACATAGATGAAACTTCCTAAACATCTTTGAAGATAATTTTATCAGTTAATTCATCTAGAAATTTAGAGAAGAACTTTATAGCTCTACAAATGGGTTTATAGGTTCCTTGATATAATTCGTGATGGAGAAATCTAATAGAGGTTTGGAATAATTTAATATTCTTAGAACTAACTACTAGTCCACTTTTTTTGACAATTTTTAAAATTGTTTGGAGATACTTAAAGTGTTGGTCAATATCTTCCAAAAAATATTAAAACATCATCTATTTAGATTATAGAAATATGAATATATTGATTAAATATATTATTCATAATATTTTGAAACACAGATGAAACAATCTTTAGTCCAAAAGGAATTACATTTCATTTATATTGTCCCAAAGGAACATTGAGCGTTATTTTATATTTCTAATTTTCTGCGATTTGTATTTGCCAAAATCCTGATTTCATATCAAACTTGCTACAATATTAGCTTTATAAGTTCTTTTAAGAAGGTCACATTTGATAAGTATCGGGTAAAAATTCAAATTGTTTTGCGAAAATACATACTACAAGCTTCTGTGATCCATGAACAATCAACATGCTCCCTATAGAAATAGTACCTTTAAATCTTCAAGGCAAACACAATAGCTGCTAACCAAATGCCATGGGTAGGGTAATTCTGCTCATAAGGCTTAAGGTGACTAGAGGTATAGGCTATAACTGTTCCTTTCTATATGAAACACACCACTAACCAACTCTTGAAGCATCACGGTATACAATAAACCTATCTGAACATTTGGTAGTGTCAAAACTTGGCTGAGGTGAGTCGAGTCTTCAACTCCTGAAAACATTTCTCACAAGACTCTAACCATTGAAACTAGACTTTCTTCTAAGTCAATCAGGACATAGTGGATGCAATAGATAAAAACCCTTCAACAAACCATCGATAATAGCCAGCCAAAACCAAGAAACTCTTAATATCTAAAAAAGAGATGGGTCTGGGCTAGTTTCTTACCGCTTTGGTCTTTTGAGGATCAACTCTAATGCCATCACTTGATATAATATGGACAAGGAAAACTACTAATCTTA
>NW_025893745.1:0-5439 GCF_002878395.1 Capsicum annuum | reverse complement strand
ACATTCCATGCCCTGCACTTTCTCCTACTTCTTCCACTTTTCCAGCAAAACAAAAGGTCCTTCACAAATTTAGGCATTGCCGAAGCCATACAGACTACAATGTAGAAGAAGATAATCTACATCTTCACCGGCCTCCCTGCATAAGTAACACTAGCTGATGCATACAACCTTCTTTTTCTAAGATTTTCTTCCGTCAAGATCACCCATCTAGCAACTAACCAAGTGAAAAAACATACCTTACTTGGAACCTTAGGAATCAGTATCGCCTTTTCACGGAAAGCCTCATCGACCTCACCCATAGCTTTTCATAAAACGGCTTGACAGAAAAATATACACATTTGTTCCCCAGCTTCCATCTCTGTTTTTCTTGATTTACATGCAAAGATGATGTTTTATATGTACCAATTAACATGAGTAGTTGCTCTCATTACCAACATATTGGTTACACAAATGTTGTTCCACCATTTTAGGCGTCATTTGCAGGTTATTATCACCATTTTAGTCAACGCATTTACACTTTAAAATTTACTTTTGCAACACTTTTAATTACATGTTGATGATTCTTCTATTTTTTTTTTTTTTTTTTTTTTTTTTTTTGCACAAAAGCGTTGGGAGCTTTAAGAAATATAGAGTACTTACTGTTTGATGGAAACACATTGGATGCGAACTTCCTCAGGAGTATTGGTATAATGTCATCCCTTAAAGTATTATCAGTAGCTCAATGCAACCTCAACGGGACCCTACCACATCAAGGTAATAACACTGCATCCATCAAATTAGTCTTTAAATTTTCATCTTCGTGGATGGTGCTAGGTAGGAATATTACATTAAGAATTTTAGTTTCGTTGCGCGCTTTTTTATCTATTAGGAGTACTATATTTTCAACTTTTGTGATGTGTTTGAGCTACCTAAAATACTAAGCCACGAACTATGAACAACGCCAATGACTAACTGTTTCTTGAACAAAGACATTTCAAAATGACTGAAAGTTCAGGTATGAAATTGTAACACCTCAAAATCGGGTCCCGAAACGTCACACGACCCTTTGAGCCTACGACTGCATTTAATACTCATTTTAAGAATTTAAATCAAATAATTAGAATTAAATCTCATCAATCCACACTGTAAATATAATGTCCAAATCACAAGATATTGAAAAGTCCGACAACACAACTGACAGTCTAATCTGACAAAGCCTCTACAACTCAAAGAATAGGGAGCCATTGGGACAGATCCCCAACTGACTCATACTCGAATGAAAGAAGATAAATACAACTGCTGGTAGTACTGAATATCTGTAAATTTGGTCCTCGAACCATGAGGACTCACCACTGAGAAATGTAGACGAAGGTGCTCGGAATCACTGACGCTGCTGGGACTGAGCACCTGAACCTACATTACGAAACAATGTAGCACATAGACGTATATGTAGGTCAGCACTTTGGGAATGTACTGAGTATATGGGGTGTATGCATTTAAGTAAACAACATCATTAATCTTTATAGAAATCATGCATGCTGACAATAATGACTCACAAAGCTTGAATAAAATCTGAAATACAAATATCATAGATCATGAATAATGAAACATGTATTATGAATCTCGTGAGTCATTATACTTAACTCAAAAATCTGAATTTTCTCTTGTTATTCTCAAAACTCGTAAGCTAAAGAAAATCTTTAAATAATATTTTCAAAACACATACTTCTTTATTGAGGAGAATAGAACTTCTTTAAAACTAAAGGACTCCAAGCTATAAAATTTAGGAATTTAAAATTAGGAAACTTTGAAAATCTCAAATAAATCAAACTTTCATCATATACATTTTTAGCTTAATTAGAGTAGGGGACTGCTTTTGGGAGTTTCTTTTAACAGACATAAACCATGTGAGCCACATGGAGTCCAACGTTTTGTCCTTCTAAGGAAGAAACCTCACGTTGGGGAAAGGCGTCATACTCTTGCCAGGTAGTATAACCTCAACTCAGTGATCACAAACTCGGCCTTAGGCCCACAAATCTCAATCCTACGGTGGCACGTAGTTCTGGAAAAGTAGAATGCGCTGAACCCACACTTCCCGCTCAGTGCTAAATACTATTCTCATACTCAGGCTCAGAACTTTTAGGAAATCCACCTCAAAATAACTCAAGGGTCTATAATGAATACAAAATTATATTTCTCTTAATTGAAATCATACGAAGTTGTGGTTTCCTATTTTAACTCAGTATCAAAACATCAATCTTGATTCAAATCTTGGTAAGTAATCCACTAGAGAAAAGTTTAAGATCATGACATCGTAAAAATCCAAACTCATTCTTGATATGAATATAATAACTCCAAATTTCCAAGGATATAGTCTCAAAATCTCAATACTAAATCTTTGGATATAAAATTCAATACTTAACTCATATCAATCCAAATTCCAAAATAATAATTCATGCTCAATATTATTCTTGAAATTATTCAACAATATTAATTCGTAAAGAAAAGTGCAATTCATAATATAAACTTTTAGATTAAAACATAATAGAGAGAAATATCATTAAATCCACAACTTGAATAATTCATAAATTCATAATCCTCAAACAAGATAACTTGAATATAACTTAGTTCATAAATCATAAATACTTAAATAAAATCAACTTTTGGGCACAAAAACGAAAGAATTGTTCTTGTTCAAACCTCACATACCTCAAATTGTGAGTTTAGATGAACTTTTGATTTCGGAACTTTATTCGTGAAATTGATAGGTGCTTCTTGAAGATCTTGACTTAGGGATTCCGACTCTGAAATTATTTTTGAAATTTAACGGATGAATTATGATGGATCTAGATTCTTATTTGGAAGGCAGCTTGTTGTTTTCTAATATCAATATACTTGGCCAATTGGAGCATAATTCTCGTCTTTAAGACAGAAGAAGATTGAAAATTATTGGACCACAGGGATTACCAAGGCGGTGCCATGCTTAGGCCCTGGGAGAACCCAGGGCGGCGCCCTGGTTAAGACGGGGGAGGGAGCAAGGCGCCCACTCCCTTAGAGCGGGGGTGGGAGCTGGGCGGCCCCCTGCTATTGCGGAGGCTCACTGGTTCGAAATCCAAACACGCCCTAAACGAGGTCCAAAAATTCTGAAACTCACCCGAGATGTACTATTGACTTTCCCCATCGCAAAGCAACTTGAAAATCGAAAAGCGGATGTCGGGAAGGTCATGAAATAATTCCTCGAAGTTGAAGGCTCAAAAATAAACGAAGTGTTGGGACACTTAGCAAAATTTCTAAGGGTAAGACTTCTTTTAATTCGCTCGGAAGGCTTAAACGACGAGGGAACATCACGGGGTCTTACAGAAATTCAAACAATTAATAGTTGAGGCGTTACGCACACCTGATAGCTCAGGTATGAAAATCAAGAAACTGAGATACTAAAGATGTGTTTTTCACCGTTCACTCTTCTAAAAAGACCAATTTAAATCCTAAACAATTGAACTTAAGAAGATGTTTATTATAGCCTACTATGTAATTCTTAGTGTACAACATTTTAAGTTTTCCTACTTGGCCTCTTATTTCGTCACGTTAGCTGGTCGTTCTGGTTTGCGGGTTTCCTATATTTTCTGCATAAAGAAATAGAAAATGTATAAAAAAGTTCTGCTTGTTCATTTTACAGGCTTGTGTGAACTGAAATATCTTGAAGAACTAAGTCTTAGCAGAAACAGCTTTATCGGAACATTCCCTACATGCCTTGGAAACTTGACATATCTTCGGGTAATTGATCTCACTCAAAATCAGTTTACTGGAAACATTGCCTCATCTCCACTTTCATCTCTCTTTTCACTTGAATACCTCCTGATAGCAAACAACAACTTTGAAATACCAATTTCATTCGAGTCATTTGCTAACCATTCAAAACTTAAGTTTGTCATTGCCGACTACAACTCAGTAATTGTACAGACTACTTCTAAAAGTTGGATCCCAAAGTTTCAATTGGAGGCCTTATCTTTATTCAACTGCTCTCAAATGCCAAACTTCCTTCATTATCAACATCACTTGAGACTTCTTCGTCTCTCGAGATGCAACATTGGTGGAGACTTTCCAAATTGGTTGTTAGAAAACAATTCTAGGCTTGGAGAAGTTTACTTGGATGGAAATGCATTCGCTGGATCTCTTCAATTGCCATTCCTTCATAATCTGAAAGCTTTGGATATCTCGAACAACAAGATTCGAGGGCCAGTTCCTCCTAACATTGGATCCATTTTCCCAAATCTCGTGATATCAACAATGTCCAACAATATGCTTGAAGGCATGTTGCCTTCAAGTTTTTCTGACATGAAAAACCTTGAATGCTTGGATTTGTCATACAATAAGTTAAATGGAGAGCTTCCGATAGGATTGGCTCGTGAAGGATCCAAGTTATATCTTCTGAGATTGTCTAATAACATGTTGAAAGGGGAAATATTTCCAGTTTCAGGTAACATCAACAATTTCCAATATTTATACTTGGATGGGAATAACTTCTCCGGCCCAATTCCACAGAAGTTATCCACTACTCCCTTACAAACGTTGGACTTAAGTTACAATAACTTGTCAGGAAATATACCAGCATGGCTTGGTAATATCTCCTCCTTAACCTCCCTTGCATTGTCCAAAAACCATCTAAAGGGTCATAGCCCACCTGATTACTGTAGACTTGAAAGACTGGAGGTGTTAGATCTCTCTGAAAACAACCTTGTCGGTGTGATTCCAGCCTGTTTCAGTGCTTTCCGAGAGTTACAACGTGTGTATCTGGGCAAAAACAAGTTACAAGGGGAATTCAACATGTTCTCAAACTCATATTTAAAAGTGTTGGATCTAAGATATAACAACTTCAGTGGCTCGATTCCAAAATGGTTGGGCAGTCTTGGGATAACTACCTTACTTTTAAAAGGAAATCATCTTCAAGGCGCCATTCCCACAGAATTGTGCCGTGCGAGTGAACTGAGAATTATGGATATTTCTCATAACAATCTCTCGGGACCTATTCCACGTTGCGTTGGGAACATTATGCACCAAGAATCTATAATAGTAGCATACCCATACAGTTCATCATTTGGCTATGAAGGATTCCAGACGTTTGGAGGAGATACAATGATAGATGTAGAATCCTCAATCAAGTCATCATCACCAATTATGTTTCTAAATAACTATGCATGGGTTGGAGCAGAGTTTATGACCAAACACAACACATATTCCTATGAAGGTAGCATTGTTGATGATATGTCCGGAATCGATCTTTCTTGCAACCAATTAAGTGGCGAATTACCTAAGGAGCTCAGTAATCTTACCCAAATACATGCTCTAAACTTGTCACATAACCACATAACTGGAATGATACCATCAGAATTCTCAAATCTACAGAATATCGAGAGTTTGGATCTATCATACAACAACCTGATCGGAAGGATTCCCACTCAA
>NW_025893744.1:0-1706 GCF_002878395.1 Capsicum annuum | reverse complement strand
ATGAATAATGGTCCTTAGAGGCTCAAGATGAGGGATCCATCTATCCATCCAAAAATGAATATTCTGCCCATTATTGACCACCCATTGGGTCCCAAGTTTGCATAGGGCCCCACCTTGGGTGATGAATTACTAGATTCTAGAAGAAGATTTACTGTTAGGGAGGTTAGGTCTCTCATACTAACCGTTGATGGTGGTAGTCCACAGATTGTTGGGGTTGTGATAATATCTCCAGGCTAAGCTAGCACTGAAGGTATCATTCCTGGCTTTTGCCCTCTGGATTCGAAGGCCCGCAACATCCTTAGGCATGGAGATAGAGTCCCAGCTTAGAAGGTGAAGCTTTCTTTTCTCAGAGAAAGTACCCCAGATAAAATTTCTCTGGTCTAGGAGAACGAGGTAGTGTGGGAGGGAAGTGTATTGCATAAGTTCTAATACAAATTTTAAGGAGTCTATTAAACCGTGTCTGTTTTTCTTATTTTATAGATTATATAATTCAAATTTGGTATCGCAACTGTTTTGGTAATTTATTTATCCTTTTATTTTACCATTAATGCATATAAATTATTAAATTTCAAATACTTTACTATTTTGTCTAAATTAATAGATATAATTATAAGCTAATAATTATTACATTCGTTCATCAGGTTCAAAGTTTTAACCAACAATAATATTTTACAAGAAACTAGCATGGAGAATCTGTCACAACGAACCCTGCATCTATCTAGGTGGATATTTTACTACAACAATTTACCAATGAAATATTTTACTAAGTTATGGCTAAATATGTATTTTTCCCAACATTCTTCTTCCATATCCTTGTCGGATAGCCCCCACCAATGCCTCCTTTTGAAAAAGAGGGGTGAAAAGGAAATTACATTGCAAGAACATAGAAGTGAAAAATCCCCTATGAAGGAACCTTTGGAAGAAATGTCTACAAGAACACTTCAGTTCAGGGACAAAAACCATGGTAAGTGTCTTAAAGAACACTTCTTTTTTTTTTTTTTTTTATATTTTCGATGCCTTTTCTTAATTTTTAAGATTCTTGCCATTTTTTTCATTGAAAAGCCCGTTGCGAGGTTTCCTACTACATGTGGGACCAAATTTGGGAGTGATCTTTCCCATTATGCAACACCCGAATCCACAAAAAGGATAAGGGTTTTGGATCTTAGCAAACCTGGGGTCAGAGTGATCAGATCCCGATTGCTCCGACATCAAAGGGGTGTAATTGAATCAATAGCAGTTTTTAGCCTTCAACCTTTCATTCCAAACAGTGATTTGGAGACATTTGAAGGGTCATCAAGTGACCAGGAGATGATAAAGATTGCCAGTATGCTTGCTTGTGATCAAAATCCTCCTTGTCGCCGGGTTGTGGTAGACATTCATCCAGGGGTGAATTTTGTTAGTTTCAATATTTTTGGGTACAAGAATCTGTATCTAGGCACAACAACTTCAACACAAGTTCAAGTCTAAAAACAAGAACATCTATGAAGTTACACAACACCTTCAACACATGATTAAAAATAATCTATCCAAGAAGTGTGTTATTATTTCAGAAATAAGATGAAACAGAAAGTTAAAGCCAAGTCCTCCGAATTCACGGAGTGTCGTTAAGGAAATAATTTCCCTTAAGTACTTGAGGTTATGAAATTTTCCTCCCAGGATAAAATGACTTCCAATACAACAATAGTGGTACCTCAAATTATTGGATT
>NW_025893743.1:0-6116 GCF_002878395.1 Capsicum annuum | reverse complement strand
TTTATAGTAGAATTATTCGAAGAATAATATGTTAAGAAGTTTATTAAAAAAGAGGAAACGGAGAAATATCCCTAAGGACTATGCCATAACCTACTAAATCTATTTAATCTATTAAATCCGCGCACCCCCCTACAAATGGTATCAGAGCACAGTAATTTAAAAAGTACGGAAGAGATATAACTATGTTAGAGTTAGAGTTAGAATAAATATGTTAGAGTCAAAATTAGGTTTAGAGTTAAAAAATTTACCTACAAAAATATTAAATTAATTATGCGAAGACCATTTAAAAATAGAGAAGCTTTTAGAAAAATTAAAGAATCATTAATTAGTAATTATTCAGAATATATAAGTCTAAATAAAACAAAAGAAAATCCACAAAAACTAGCCTACTTAATTACATTAATATCTAGTATTGAATCAAAATTAATAACACATTTAAAGTCCAGAAGAATGAAACATATACCGCCTAATTATAATAAAATTAGATTTAGATATCCACCAAGATATTATAAATATAATTTAAAATGAATAAAATACAACAATATAAAGAATTAAAACAAATCATCTCTGAAAAACGTAAAGAATTAAAAATAAGAATAGAAAGACTAAATTATAATATATTTGCTGGAGTTAGTAAAAATTCAATAAATACACAAAAGGATGAAATATCAAAATTAGAATCACAAATAGATAGCTTAGAATATATATATCAACATGAACTATTCACAATAAAATGAACAAAGAAGAATTTATAATAGACGAAAAAATATATGAAAATTACGAAGGATCAAAAATAAAAATAGTATTTTCTAATCTAGGACGAAGATATAAGAAAATAGGTGAACATTTATATTTAATGTTAGAAAAAGAAGAGTTAAAATTAGAAGATAAATTAACAGCAATGGTAAGAATAGAAAAAGAAAACGAAGAGATAGATAGGAAAAAAGAAATAGAAAAAATAAAACAACAAACTACGGAAGAAATACGAAAAATAGAAGAAACCAAAAATAGTAGAATTGCTGAATTAGAAAAAGAATTACAAATGTTAAAAGAATTGTATGAACAAAGACAAAAAGAAAAAGAAGAAAAAGATAGAGAACAGAAATTACTAAACGAAATAAATCAATTTAAAGAAAAATTAGAAATAAAAAATGAAGAATTAGAAATAAATAATATAGATATTGAAGAAACAGATAATTATGAATCCGAAGATAGTGAAACATATACAGAAATATTAACAAATACAAAAAATTTAGAAATTAATGAAGAACAAAATATTGATGAGGAAAACTTAGAAAATACCCAAACAGAAATAAATACTCTTGATAAAAAAGAAAATGAAAATATAAACCCTAAAACAACAGAAATAAGAAAACCTATATATTATAAGAATAAGTTTAAAAAATATAATGAATATGATAAATGGAAACCAAAACAAATAGTGAATAAAAATTATAACTTTTTAGATCTAGACTGTGTAATAGATACAGAAAAAACAATACAATTATGGATAGGATATATGACAAAACAATTATTAGATAATAATATAAATATAACAGATGCACCGGAATATATAGAAAAAACATTAATAGGATCAGTAAAACTATGGTTTGCAAATCTAACCGAAAATAGCAAAAAAGTATTAAGAACTAATAAATCTATAGAAGGAACATCATCGACAACAACTAAACTAACACCTATAGAATTATTGAAAAAATATGAAACAGCTATAAAAGATGAATTTGGTAGTACGACAACAATCGAAGAAGAACAAAATGAAGAAAAAGATACAAATAGAAATTTAATGTTAAAATTAGCAATATGTAATATGTGCTATATAGATGAATATACTTGCGCATTTAAAGAATATTATTACAAAGGAGCATATAGTATAGAAGAAAGTAAAGAAATAAGAAAATTATATTTTAATAAATTACCCGAGCCATTTAGTTCGAAAATAATAAAAAGTTGGGAAGAAGCAAAAATAGTAGATACGTTAGGAGCAAGAATAAAATATTTACAACAATGGTATAGAAACTTATGTGAAAAATATAGAGAAGAATTAAAAATGGAAAAAACATTAATAAGGAATTTAGCTTGTTGCAAAAATAAAATAGCACCCCAATTCGGATGCGAAGAAAGATATTATAAGAAAAGAAAAAGACATAAGAAATATAAGAAATATAAAAAATCAAAATATAAATATAAAAAACCAAGAAAAAGATATTATGTAAAAAATTATAAACATAAAAGACCATATAGAAAAAAGAAATCTATAAAAGAATGTACTTGTTATAATTGTGGCAAGTTAGGACATTTAGCTAGAGATTGTAAATTACCTAAAAATCCAAAAAATAAACAAATATCAGAAATAAAAATAGAAAATACCGAATACATGCAGATAGATTATATAGATTATGAATTAGAAAGTGAAGATAGTATATATGAAATTTCAGAAAACGAAACAGATAATGAAACAGATAGCGAAATAGATGAATTAAATGACTGAAGAAGATATAAAAATAATAACAAAGGAAGAATATTTAAATGATGAAGGAACGGAACAAAAAATAATATTTGACAGTAATATATTTGATGAAATAAAAGGAAAAGAATTAGATTTAAGTGTAGATAAAATATTTAAAATACCAACAATAAAAAATATTTTTACTAGGAAAAAAGATGAATATTATGTAGTATGTCAAAAAGAACATGTAATAGACTGCAGATACGCAAAAGGAAAAGCTAGTATACCACTAGTAACAAAAAGAATAATTAATAAAGAAATAAATGATATAAAAAGTAAAGGAGATCCAATAAAATATGTACACCTTGGAGGTACAGAGATATTAATAAAAGCATGTTTTAGAGAAGGAATAGATACACCAATAGAGTTATATTTAGCAGACGATAGAATTATAAAGCCTATAGAAAAAAGCATAATAACTGCCGTAAAAGGAAATCTAATATACCAAAAATTTAAATTTATAATAAGTGCAAATTATTCAGTAGCAGTAACAGATAGGAATATAGATAAATCACTAGTATTATATTGGAAAATATCAGGAATAGAGTTAACCCCAGGAAGTAAAATATTTACAGCAAGATTTAAAAATCTATATGTATTAACAACAAAACATAAAATAACAGGAAAAAATAAGATTAACAAAATACAAATAGAAAGCCCATTCGAACAAATAGTAAACACAATAGATTATAATGATTATACCTATAGAGACATAGATACAGAAGAAAATTCAGAAATAGTAAATGATAGAATAAGTACAACGAAAAGAATAGCTAATGAAAAACCAGAATCATCAAGCTCATCAAAAAGAACAAGTTATGAAACAAACTCAATAAGTAATTTAAACCAATATTACATAACGGGAAAAATAAATGAAAAAGAATATTTAATACTTTTGAACACAGGACAAGAAGAAAATCATATAGCAAAATATCTAGTAAAAAATGAAGAAATAAAAACCGACAATAATATATGCCCAGACTTACCAAGAAGTTTAATAAATAATAAAAATCTAGCGGAAAAAGAAATAATATTAGGAGTTAGAAAAATAAAAATAGAATTCGAAGTAAAGGAAGAAATGCAAAAAGCAGATATAATATTAGGAATAAAATGGTTAGAACAAGTAAAACCATACAATATAGAACATACACAATTAACCTTAACTTATAACCAAGAAAAGTTATTCTTAAAAAGAGCCTTAACATGAAATGAAGATACATGTATTAATGAAGATAGTAGTAGAAGGATATTACAGTAGATATTATACGCCTATGATAGATACAGGAGCAGAAGCTAATTTATGTAGATATAATTGCCTACCAGAAAGCAAATGGGATAAACTATAAACACCAATAATAGTTAAAGGATTTAATAATGAAGGAAGCTTAATTACTTATAAAGCTAGGAATGTAAAAATACAAGTATGAGATAAGATATTAACAATAGAAGAAATTTATAACTATGAATTAACATCGAAAGATATACTTTTAGGAATGCCATTTTTAGATAAATTATACCCACATATAATAACCAAAACAGACTGGTGGTTTACAACACCATGTAAACAAAAAGTAAGAGCAAAAAGAGTTAATAATAAAATAAGAAAGAAAACTGATTGGATAAAAGGAAGTGAAAAAATTACACAAAAGTTAGAAAATATAAACAATACTGAAGATACAGTAGAACTAGTAGTATTTTCGATAAATAAAACAGAAATAACTATATTTTCAATAAGTAAAATAGAAATAATTCAGAAAAAATTAGAACAATTATATAGTGAAGATCCATTAAAAGGATGGGAAAAACACAAAACGACTATAAAAATTGAATTAATAGATAAAAATAGCATAATAACACAAAAACCACTAACATATAATTTTGATGATTTAAAAGAATTTAAAATGCACATAGATGAATTATTAGAAAAACAATATATACAAAAGAGTAATAGTAAACATAATAGTCCAGCATTTATAGTAAATAAACATAGTGAACAAAAAAGAGGAAAAAGTAGGATGGTTATTGATTATAGAAATTTAAATGCAAAAACTATAACATATAATTATCCGATACCAAATAAGATATTAAAAATAAGACAAATCCAAGGATATAATTATTTTAGCAAATTTGATTGTAAATCAGGATTTTACCACCTAAAGCTAGAAGAAGAATCTAAAGAATTAACCGCATTTACGGTACCACAAGGATTTTATGAATGGAACGTGTTACCCTTTGGATATAAAAATGCACCAGGTAGATATCAACATTTTATGGATAATTATTTTAAACAATTATCTAATTGTATAGTATACATAGATGATATATTACTATATACAAAAACCAAAGAAGAACATTTGAAATTATTAGAACAGTTCACAGATATAATAGAAAAATCAGGAATAAGTCTAAGCAAAAAGAAAGCTGAAATTATGAAAAACCAGATAGAATTTTTAGGAATACAAATAGATAAAAGTGGAGTAAAAATGCAACAACATATAGTACAAAAAATAATAAATTCGAAAGAAGAATTAGATACAAAAAAGAAATTACAATCATTCTTAGGATTAGTAAACCAAGTAAGAGAATATATTCCAAAGTTAGCAGAAACCTTAAAACCACTGCAGAAAAAATTAAAAAAGGATATAGAATATAATTATGATGAAAAAGATAAAAAACAAGTTCAAAAAATAAAATTACTTTGTAAGGAATTACCAAAATTGCAATTTCCAGATGAAAATAAAAAATTTATATATATAGTAGAAGCAGATGCAAGTGAATATAGTTACGGAGGAGTACTTAAATATCGATATGAAGCAGAAAAAATAGAACACCATTGTAGATACTACTCAGGTACGTTTAACGAGACAGAAATAAAATGGGAAATAAATAGGAAAGAGTTATGTTCATTATATAAGTGTTTATTATCATTTGAGCCATATATTGTATATAACAAATTTATTGTACGAACAGATAATACACAGGTACGTTGGTGGCTAACAAAGAAAATACAAAATTCAGTTACAACAAAAGAAATTCGAAGACTAGTTTTAAATATATTAAATTTCCCATTTACAATTGAAGTGATCAGTACTAACAAAAATGTTATTGCAGATTACATATCAAGACAAAGCTACACAGACTGATATAGTAGAGGAAGATACTCTAGAAAAAATACTTAACACCCTAACTACGCTTTCAATGAAAGTGGACAGTATGGGTAATGAGATAGAAAAGCTAAAGACTAATGAAGATAAACTGAAGTCTATAGCTACAAATCAGCTAACTCAGCAGTGTGCAGAGCTATGTCGATCGGAAGACATAAAAAATCCAGAGCTAGAAGGAGACGTTGGGACACTCCATAAAACCCATAACATTTATCAATCTACTTCTGCAGGTACAAGCAAAGGAGTTAATAAGCCAAGATACCAGAATGCAAATATGAATAAAATATTTGAAAAACCATTTACCCCAAAAACACAAAAAGACCATTTATTCATACCCCCACAAGTTAATACATACCGAGATAGCCTAAACCAAGACAAGAAAATATACAACTACACAGCCCAAAAATACATAGAAAATATATACA
>NW_025893742.1:336661-384009 GCF_002878395.1 Capsicum annuum | reverse complement strand
TTGGTGTGCTATAGACAACGGTTTTTAGGGTGGGCTCGAGGTCCGGGCGTGATTTTTGTCGAAAATCGATTAGGTTGCCTCAAACAGGATGAGAGCGGCCTAGTATGCGCCAATTTAGTTTTCTGGGTGGTTTGGTTGGTCAAACCGGTGAAACGACGAGAATTGGCTATTTTCGAGCTAAATCAATGTGCTATTACCCACGGTTTTTGGGGTGAGCCCGAGGTTCTAGTGTTATTTTTGTCGAAAATTAATCGGGCTACCCTAGACAGGTTGGGGAGTGGCCTAGTATGGGCCATTTTATTTTGTTTGAGCGGTTTGGTTGGTCTAATGGGTAAAAAAGTGTGAATAGGCCATTTTTGGGCCAAATTGGTGTGCTATAGCCCATGGTTTTTGAGTGGGCTCGGGGTCCTGGCTGATTTTGGTCGAAAATCGATTAGGCTACCCTAGTCAGGTTGGGGAACAACTTAGTGTGGTCTATTTTGGTTTTTTGGGTGATTTGGTTGGTTTAATCAGCGAAAGGCGCGAACAGGCTATTTTCGAGCAAAATCAGTTTGCAACTCACTTTTGGGGGTGTGTCGGGGGTCCAGGCGTGATTTTTGCCAAAAATCTTTTAGGGTGCCCCAGGCAGGCTGGGGAGCAGCCTAGTATAGGTCATTTTGGCTTTCTAGGTGGTTTGGTTGGTCAAACGAAGGAAACGGCATGAACGGGCCATTTTCAGGCTAAATCATTGTGCTATTTCCTATGATTTTTGAGGTGGACTCGAGGTTCGGGCATTATTTTAGTAAAAAATCGATCGGTCTACCCCAGGTCGGATGGGGAGCGGCCTAGTATGGGCCATTTTGGTATGTTAGGCAGTTTGGTTGGTCAAACGGGAGAAACAATGTGAACAGTTCATTTTCGGGCCAAAAAGATGTGCTATAGCCTACAGTTTTTTTGGTGGACTCGGGGTTCGGGTGTATTTTTTTCCGTAAATCAACTGGGCTACCCTAAGCAGGCTAGGGAGCGTCCTAGTGTGGGCCGTTTTAGTTTTATGGGACATTGTGAATGGGCCATTTTTGAGCTAAATCGGTCTGTTATATCCCATAATTTTTGGGGTAGGCTCGAGGTCTGCACGTGATTTTCGTCGAAATTAGGATGAATTGCCATTTGTTGGCTGGAGAGCGATCTAGTGTGGGCCACTTTGATTTTCCATGAGGTTTGGTTGGTCAAACGACTAAAATGATAAGAGCGGGACATTTTTGGGATAAATTGCTGTGCTATAGCCCACGATTTTTGGGGTGGACTCGGGATCCAGGCGTAATTTTGGTCGAAAATTAATCGGGCTACCCATGAAGGCTGGAGAGTGGCCTAGTATAGGCCATTAAGGTTTTCTGGACGATTTGGTTGGTCAAATGGGCGAATCAGCATGAACGGGCTATTTTCGAGCCAAATCGGTGTGTTATAACCACAGTTTTTGGAGTGGGCCGGGGGTCCGGGCATGAATTTGGCAAAAAATAGATTGGGCTGACCCAGGCAGGCTGAAGTGCAGCCAAGTGTGGGTCATTTTGGTTTTCTGGTTGGTTTGATTTGTTATACGGGTGAAACGGCGTGAACGGGCCATTATCGAGCCAAATTAATAGGCTTTAGCTCACGGTTTTCAGGGTGGACTCAGGGTCCGAGTGTGATTTTGGTCGAAATTTGATCAAGCTGCCTTGGAGAGCGACATAGTATGAGCTATTTTGGTTTTCTGGATGGTTTGGTTGGTCAACCGGGTAAAATATCACAAACGAGCCATTTTCAGTCCAAATCGGTGTGCTATAGCCTATGATTTTTGGGTAGGGCTCGGGTTTCGGACATAATTTTGGCCAAAAATTGATCTGGCTTCCCCAGACAGACTGAAAAGCTGCCTAGTGTGGGCTATTTTGGTTTTCTGGGCGGTTTGGTTGGTCAAACAGGCTAAACACCATGAACAGGCCATTTTTGGGCCAAATAAGTGTGCGATAGCACGGTTTTTTTGGGTGGGCCCCAGGTCCAAGCGCGATTTCTGCCTAAAATTGATCGAGCTACCCCAGACAGGCTGAGAGTGGCATAGTGTGGACCATTTTGGTTTTCTGGGAGGTTTAGTTGGTTAAACAGACGAAACGACGCGAATGGGCCATTTTCGGGCCAAATCGGTGTGCTATAGCCCATAGTTTTTATGGTGGGCCGAGGGTCCAGGCGTTATTTTGGCTAAAAATCGGCTGAGCTACCCCTGGCAAGCTGAAGAGCAGCCTAGTGTGGACTTTTTTTGGTTTTCTCGGTGGTTTGGTTAGTAAAATGGATGAAACGGCATGTGCGGGCTATTTTTGGGCTAACTCAGTGTGCTATAGCCCATGGTTTTTGGGGTGGGCCCGAGATTCGGGCATAATTTTGGCTGAAAATTGTTTTGCTACCGCAGTTAGGCTGGGGAGAGACCTAGTGTCAGCTATTTTTATTTTCTGGGCGATTTAGTTGGCCAAACGGGCGAAACAGTGCGAACGGGCCATTTTTGGGCTAAATTGGTGTGCTATAGCCCACTGTTTTTAGGGTGATCCCAGGGTTCAGGTGTGATTTTGGATGAAAATCAATCAGGCGGCCTTAGACAGGCTGGGGAGTGGCCTAGAGTGGGCCATTTTGGTTTACTGGACAGTTTGGTTGGTCAAACTGGTGAAACGGTACGAACGGGCCTTTTTCGGGCCAAATCGGTATGTTATAGCCCATGATTTTTGGGGCGAGCCCGGGGTCCGAGTGTAATTTTAGCCAAATCTGTGTGCTATGGCCTATAATTTTTGGGATGGGCTCGGGGTTCGAGAGTTATTTAGTATGAAAATCTATCGAGCTGCCCCAGGTAGGATGGAGAGGGGCCTAGTATGGGACATTTTGGTTTTCTGGGTAGTTTGGTATGGTAAACGGGCAGTTTTTGGGCCAAATCGGTGTGCTATTACCCACAGTTTTTGGGGTGGGCCTGAGGTTCGAGCGTAATTTTGGTTGAGGAGTGGCTTAGTATGGGCCATTTTGGTTTTCTGGGAGATTTGGTTGGTCGAAGGGGTGAAACAACACAAACAAGCCATTTTTGCACTAAATTGGTATGCTATAGCCCACGATTTTTAGGGTGAGCTCGGGTTCGGGCATTAATTTAGCCTAAAATCGATCGTTCTACCCCAGGCAAGATGAGGAGTGGCCTAGTGTAAGCCATTTGGGTTTTCTGGGCGGTTTGGTTGGTCAAATGGGCGAAAGGTGCGAACGGGCCATTTTCATGCCAAATCAGTGTGCTATAGCCTATGGTTTTCGGGATGGGTCCGGGGATCGTGCGTGATTTTGGCCAAAAATTGACTGGGCTGCCCCAAGCTAGCTGGGGAGCGGCCTAGTGTGGGCCATTTTTGTTTTCTGGGCAGTTTGGTTGGTCAAACGGGTCAAACGGCATGAACGGGCTATTTTCGGGCTAAATCGATTTGCTATAGGCAATGGTTTTTGTGGTGGGCCAGGTTTCGGGCGTTATTTTAGTCAAAAATTGATTGGGCTGCCCTAGGCAGGCTGGAGAGTGGCCTAGTATGGGCCATCTTTATTTTTTGGGTGGTTTTGTTGGTTGAACGGGCAAAATAGCGCAAACGGGCCATTTTTAGGCCAAATCGGTGTGCTATTACCCATGGTTTCGGGATGGTCCTGAGGTCCAAACATGATTTTACCAAAAATCGATCGAGTTGCCTAAGGCAGGCTTTGAACAGCCTAATGTGGGACATTTTGGTTTTCTTAGAGGTTTGGTTGTCAAATGGGTGAAATGGCACGAATGGGATGTTTTCGGGCTAAATCGACGTGCTATAGCCTATGGTTTTGGGGTGGACCTAGGGTTCGGGCATAATTTTTGTTTACAATCGATCGGGTTGCCCCAGGCAGGCTAGAGAGTGGCCTAGTATCGGCCATTTTGGTTTTCTAGGCGGTTTGGTTGGTGAAACGGGCGATACGTTGTGAACGTTCCATTTTTGGTCCAAATTGGTGTACTATAGTGCACGGTTTTTGGGGTGGTCTCGGGGATCGGACATGATTTCGACCAAAAATCTATCGAGATTCCCCATGCAGGCTGGGGACCAACCTAGTGTGGGCTATTTTAGTTTTCTTCGATTTTTTAAATGGGTGAAACGGCACGAACTGGCCAATTTTGGGAAAAATCATCGTGCAATAGCCCATGTTTTTAGTTAGGCCCGGGTTTGAGCGTGATTTTTGTTAAAGATCGGACTGCTCCAGGAAGGCTGGGGAGCAACCTAGTGTATGCCATTTTGGTTTTCTGGGCGGTTTGTTTGGTCAAATTAGTGAAACGACGTGAAAAGACCATTTTTGAGCCAAATTGGTGTGCAATTACCCATGATTTATGGGGAGGGCCAAGGGCCTAGGCGTGAATATCCCCCGAGTGACCCCAGGCAGGCTGGGGAGAAGCCTAGTGTGGGACATTTTGGTTTTCTGGATGGCTTGGTTGGTCAAATAGGCGAAACGGCACAAACGGGCTATTTTTTGGCCAAATCGATGTGCTTTAATTTTTGGGGTGGGCCCGGGGTTCGACGTGATTTTGGCCGAAAATTGATTGGACTGCCTCAGACAGGCTGGAAAGGGGCATAGTATCGGCCATTTTGTTTTTTTGCGTGGTATGGTTGGTCAAATGGGCAAAATAATAGGAACAGGCTATTTTTAGGCCAATTTGGTTTGCTATAGCCCACGATTTTCTGGGTAGGCCTAAGGTCCGAGCATAATTTTGGCCGCGAATCGATCGGGATGCCCCAGGCAGGCTGAGGAGCGACCTAGTGTGGGCCATTTTGTTTTCTTTTTGTAGGTTTGGTTGGTCAAATGGGTAAAACGAGAATGGGCCATTTTTAGGCCAAATTGGTGTGCTATAGCCCACGATTTTTAAGATGGGATCATGGTCTGGATGTGATTTTAGCCAAAAATTGATCGGGTTCCCCAGGCAGGCTGGTAAGCGATCTAAAATGGGCTATTTTGGTTCTATGGGTGGTTTAGTTGGTCAAATGGGCGAAACAATGCAAATGGATCATTTTCAAGCCAAATCAGTGTGCTATAGCCCACGGTTTTTGGGGTGTCCCTGGGGTTCAGGCGTGATGTTGGTCGAAATCGATCAGTCTGCCCCAGGCAGATTAGAAAGCGACCTAGTGTGGGCAATTTTGATTTTCTAGGCAGTTTGGTTGGTCAAACGGGCAGAACGGTGTGAAATGTCCATTTTTGGGCCAAAACAGTATGCTATAACCTACAAAATTTTATGGTAGGCTCGGGGTCGAGGTATGATATTTGTCGAAAATCGATCGGGCTACCTCAGGCAGGCTGGGAAATGGCCTAGAGTAGGCCATTTTGTTTTTTCTAGGCGGTTTGTTTGTCTAACGGACAAAACAACGCAAATGGGCCATTTTAGGTCTAAATTAGTGTGCTGTAGCCCTCAGTTTTTGTGGTGGGCCTGGGTCCGGGCATGATTTTGGCCAAAAATCAACCGGCCTACCCCAGACAGGTTGGGGAGTTACCTAATGTGGGACATTTTAGTTTTCTAGGCGTTTTGGTTTGTCAAACGGGTGAAACGGCATGAATGGGCCATTTTTGAGCCAAATCAGTGTGCTATAGAACCCACGATTTTAGGGGTAGACCCGGGGTCCAGGCGTGATTATGGTAAATAATCAATTGGGCTGCCCTAGTGTGGGGCATTTTGTTTTTTTGGAGGCTTGATTGGTTAAACGGGTGAAACAACGTGAACGGGCCATTTTTGGGACAAACCAGTGTGCTATAGCCCACGATTTTTAGGGTGGGCCCAGGGTTCGAGAGTTATTTTTTTCAAAAATTGACCAGGCTACCTCTGACAGGCTGGAGAGTGGCCTAGTGTTGGCCATTGTGATTTTCTGGGCGGTTTTGTTGGTCAAATAAGCGAAACGGTGCAAACGGGCTATTTTCAGGCCAAATAGGTGTGCTATAGCCCACGGTTTCGAGGGGGGTGGTTAGAGCATAATTTTGGGCAAAAATCGACTGGCCTTCCCCAGGTAGACTGAGGAGCGGTCTAGTGTGGGCCATTTTAGTTTTTTGGGCATTTTGGTTGGTGAAACATGCAAAACAGCATAAACTGAATGTTTTTAGGCTAAATCGGTAGGCTATATAGCTTACGGGTTTGCGGGAGGCCTAGGGTTCGGGCTTGATTATAGTCAAAATCAACCGGGCTACCCCAGGTAGGCTGGGGAGCGACTTGGTGTGGGCTATTTTGGGTTTTTGTGCAGTTTGGTTGGTCAAACGAGCGATACGGCACGAACAGGTTATTTTCAGGCTAAAACGGTGTGGTTTAGCCCACGGTTTTTGGGGTGGACCCGAGGTCTGGGTGTGATTTTGGTAAAAAATTGATCGAGTTTCCCCAGGCAGGATGGGGAGTGGCTTAGTATATGCCATTTTGGTTTTCTGGGTGGTTTGGTTGGTCAAATAGGCAAAACGACGCGAACGAGCCATTTTTATGCCAAATCGGTGTGCTATAGCTCACGATTTTTTAGGTGAGCCTAGGGTTCGGGCGTTATTTTGGTTAATAATTGACCGTGCTGCCCAAGGCAGGCTGGGGAGCGGCCTAGTGTGGCCCATTTTATTTTTTTTGGTGGTTTGGTTGGTTAAATAGGAGAAACAATACGAATGGGCCATTTTCGGGCAAAATCAGTGTGCTATAGCCCATGGTTTTCGGGGTGGGCCTGGGGTCTAGCGTAATTTTTATCAAAAATTAATCGGCCTTCCCCAGCTAGGCTCGAAAGCGGCCAAGAGTAAGCCATTTTGGTTTTCTTAGAAGTTTGGTTGGTCAAACGGGAGAAACGACATGGAAGGGCCATTTTTAGGCTAAATCGGTGTGCTGTAGCCCACGATTTTTGGGGTCAGCCCGAGGTCTGGGGTGATTTTTGCCGAAAATCAATTGGGCTTCCCCAATGGCTGAAAAATAGCCTAGTATGGGTCATTTTGTATTTCTGGGCGGTTTGGTTGGTCAAACGGGAGAAACTGTGCGAACGGGATATTTTTGGGCCAGATCGATAGGCTATAGCCCATGAGTTTTAGGGTGGGCCCGAGGTCCAAGCGTGATTTTGACTGGAAATCATTTGAGCTGACCTAGGCAGGTAGAGAAGTGGCCTAGTATGACCCATTTTGGTTTTCTGGGCGGTTTGGTTGGTGAAACTAGCAAAAGGGCACGAACGGGCCATTTTCGAATAAAATTGGTGTGCTATTACCCACCGTTTTTATGGTGGGCCTAGGGTAAGAGCGTAATTTTGGCTAAAAATTTATTGGGCTGCCCCAGGTAGGCTGGAGAACAGCCTAGTATGGGCCACTTTGGTTTTTTGGGCGGTTTGGTTGGTCAAACGAGTTACACGATGTAGATAGACCATTTTTGGGCCAAATCGGTGTGCTATAACCCACGATTTTTGGGATGGGCCAGGGTCCGAACGTGATTTTGGCCTAAAATTATCGGGCTTCCTCAGACAGACTGAGGCGTGGCCTAGTATGGGAAATTTAGTTTTTTTAGGCATTTTGGTTGGTCAAACGGGCGAAAGACGTTAATGAGCCATTTTTGGGCCAAATTGGTGTCCTACAGCCCACGATTTTCTGGGTGGGCTCGAGTTTTGGGTGTGATTTAAGCAAAATATTGACTAGGCTGCCTAAGCTGGCCGAAGACAGGCCTAGTGTGGACCATTTTGGTTTTCTGGGTAGTTTGGTCGGTCAAACGAGCTAAACGATGCAAATGGGCTATTTTCAGGCAAACTAGATAGATCATTTTTGGGCCTGAAAATAGCCCATTTGGTCGGTCAAACCTATAGCCAACGGTTTTGGGACTGGGCCCTGGGTTTGGGCGTGGTGTGGGCCAAAAATTGGTCGAGGAATGCAGGGAGGTTGAGGATCATCCCAGTATGGTCCGCTTAAATTTTTATGGCTATTTAGGTGGACAAACAAGCAAAACAGTGTGAACGAGGCATTTTTGGGCCAAATTGGTGTGCTATAGCCCACGGTTTTTGGGGTGGGCCAAGGGTTCGGGTATGTTGCAGACCAAAAATTGATCAGAGCATGCTAGGGAGGTTGCGGATCATTCCAGTGTAGTCCGTTTAAAGTTTTGTGGCCATTTGGGTGGACAAACGGGCGAAACGATGCGAACGGAGCATTTTTAGGCTAAATTAGTGTGCTATAGCTGACGATTTTAGGGTGGACCTGGGGTCCGAGCGGGCTGTGGGCCAAAAATCGGTTAGGGTATGCCAGGGAGGATGGGAATTATCCTAGTGTGGTCTGTTTAAATTTTCGTGGTAGGTGGGCAAACGAGCGAAACGGTGTGAACGGGGCATTCTTGGGCCTAATCGGTGTGCTATTGTTCATGGTTTTGGGGATGGGCCCAGTGTTAGGGCGTTCTGTGGGTCAAAAATCGACCAGCATATGCCAAGGAGGTTGTGGATCATCCCAGTGTGGTCCATTTTAATTTTTGTGGCCATTTGGGCGGACAAACTAGCGAAACGATAATTTGGAGTTTTCAGGCAAAATTGGTGTACTATAGTCCACGGTTGGGGGGTGGGCCCAGGGTTCGGGCATGCTGCGGGCCAAAAATTAATAGAGGCATGTTAGGGAGGTCGGGTATTATCCCAGTATGGTCCGTTTAAATTTTTATGGCTATTTGGGTAGACAAACGGGCGAAACGGTGAGACCGGGGTATTTTCGAGCCAAATCATTGTGCTATAGCCTATGGTTTTGGGGGGTTCGCTTGAGGTCCTGGCGTGTTTAGGCCAAAAATTGATCGGGATGTGGAAGGGAGGTTGAGGATCGTCCCAGTATGGTGCGTTTAAATTTTTGTGGCCATTTAGGTGGACAAACGGGCAAAACAGTGTGAGCGAGAAATATTCTGGCTAAATCGATGTGCTATAGCTCACGATTTTGGGGTAGGCTCGGGGTTCGGGTTTACTGTGGGCTGAAAATTGAACGAGGCATGCCAGTGAGGTTGGGGATCATCCTAGTGTGGTCCATTTAAATTTTCGTAGCAATTTGGGTGGACAAATGGGAAAAATGGCGCAAACGGGGCATTCTCGGGCCAAATCGGTTTGCCATAGCCCGCGATTTCAGTGGTGTGTATAGGGTTCGGGTATGCCGTGGGCCGTAAATTAACCGGGGCATGCCAAAGAGGTTGGGGATCATCTCAGTGTGGTCTGTTTAAATTTTTATGGCTATTTGGGTGGACAAACGGGCAAAACAGCGCAAACAGGGCATTTTCAAGCTAAATTTGTGTGGTATAGCCCACGGTTTGGGGGGTGGACCCAGGGTACGGGCGTGCTGTGGGTAGAAAATAGACCGAGGCATGCCAGGGTGGTTGAGGATCATCCACGTATGGTCTGTTTAAATTTTCGTCGCTATTATTGAAGATAAACCAGCAAAAATGCTTGAACGAGGCATTTTTGGGTTAAGTCGGTGTGCTATAGCCTATGGTTTTGATGGTGGGCCCAGTGTTCGAGCGTGTTGTAGGCTAAAAATTGACTGGGGCATTTTAAAGAGGTTGGGGATCATCCCAGTGTGGTTCGTTCAAATTTTCGTGGCTATGTGGGTGGACAAATAGGCGAAACGGCACGAATGGGGCATTTTTGGGCCAAATCGGTGTGCTATAGCCCATGGTTTTGGGGGTGGGCCCGGGTTTTGGATGTGCAATGGGCCAAAAATCAATCGGGGCATGCCAGGGAGGTTGGGATCATCCCAGCGTGGTCCGATTAAATTTTTGTGGCTATTTAGGTGGACAATTGGTGAAACGATGCGAACGTGAAATTTTCAAGAAAAATTGGTGTGTTATAGCCCTCGATTTCATGGGTAGGCCCTGGGTCCGAGTGTGCCGTAGGCTGAAAAACAATCGGGGCATACCAGGAAGGTTAGGGTTCATCCCGGTATGGTTCGTTTAAATTTCTATGGCTATTTGGGTGGACAAATATGTAAAATGGCAAGAAAGGGGCATTTTCAGGCCAAATCTGTGTTCTATAGCCCACGTTTTTAAGTGTGGGCCCGGGGTCCAGGCGTACTGTGGGTTGAAAATTGATTGGGTCATGATAGGGAGGTTGAGGATCATCCCAGTATGGTCCGTTTAAATTTTTATGGACATTTCGGTGGACAAATGGGTAGGGTGGCCCCGGGGTTTGGGCGTACTGAGGGCTAAAAATTGATCGGGGCATGTCAGGGAGATTGTGAATCATCCAAGTGTGGTTCGTTTAAATTTTCATGGCGATTTGGTTGGACAAACGGGCAAAATAACGCAAATGGAGCATTTTTGGGCCAAATCTATGTGGTATAGCCTACAGTTTTGGGGGCGTGCCTGGGTCCAGGCATGCTTTAGGCTGAAAATCGACCAGGGAAAGTTAGGGAGGTTGGATATCATCTCAGTGTGGTCTGTTTAAAATTTTGTGGCAATTTGGGTGGAGAAACGGGTGAAACGACGCAAATGGGGCATTTTTAGGCCAAATCGGTTTCTATAACTGACCATTTTGGGGGTTGGCCGGGGGTTCAGGTGTGCTGTGGGCTGAAAATCAACCGGGGCGTAGAAGGGAGTTTGGAGATAATCTCAGTCTGGTCCGATTAAATTTTCTTGGCCATTTTGATGGACAAATGGGCTAAACGGCACGAACGGGGCTTTTTGGGGCCAAATTGGTGTGCTATAGGCCACAGTTTCTGGGGTGAGCCCGGGATTCGGGCATACTGTGGGTCAAAAACTGACTGAGGTGTGCCAGGAAGGTTGGGTATTGTCCCAATGTGGTGGTTTTAAATTTTCGTGTCCATTTGGGTAGAGTAACAGAGAAAATGGTATGAACAGGATATTTTTGGGTCAAATCGATATGCTATAGCCGACGGTTTCTGGGGTGTGTCTGGGGTCCGGGTGTAATTTGGGCTAAAAATCTATCGAGGTATACCAGGGAGGTTTGGGATCGTCCCATTGTGGTCTTTTTAATTTTTCGTGGCCATTTGGGTGGACAAACAGGCAAATCAATGCGAAAGGGGCGATTTTGGGTCAAATCGGCATTCTATAGACCTCGATTTTGAGGGTGGGCCGACAATCGATTGGGGTATACTAGGGAGGTTGGGGATCATCCCAGTGTGGTCTGTTTAAATTTTCGTGGCCATTTGGGTGGACCAACAGGCGAAACGGCGTAAATGGGATATTTTTGGGCCAAATCGGCGTGCTATAGTCCACGGTTTGGTGGGTGGGCCCAGGTTCTGGGCGTGCTATAGGCTAAAAATAGACCGAGGCATTCCAAGGAGATTGGAGATTATCCTAGTATTGTCCGTTCAAATTTTTGTGGTTATTTGGGTGGATAAATGAGCGAAACGTCATGAATGAGGCATTTTTGGGCCAAATCAGCATGCTATAGCCCACGGTTTTGGGGGTGATCGGGGAAAGCCAAGAAGGTTGGGGAACATCCAAGTGTGGTCCATTTAAATTTTCATGGCCATTTGGGGGGACAAACGAGTGAAACTGCACGAATGGGGCATTTTTGGGTGAAATCGGCATGCCATAGCCCACGGTTTTAGGGGTAGGCCCGGGGTACGGGCGTACTGTTGGCTAAAAATTGGTCGGGCTATGCCAGGGAGGTTGGGGATCATCCCAGTATGGTTCATTTAAATTTACATAGCCATTTGTGTAGACAAGCGGGCAAAACGGCGCAAACGGGGTGTTTTCAAGCCAAATCAGTGTGCTATAACCCATGGTTTTAGGTGTGGGCCTCGGGTCCGGGTGTGATGTAGGTCAAAAATCAACCGGAGCATGCCAGTGTGGTTGGGGATCATCCTAGTATGGTCCGTTTAATTTTAAGTGGCCATTTGGGTGGAGAAACGGGCAAAATGACGCGAATGGGGTATTTTCGAGCCAAATGGTATGATATAGCCTACAATATTAGGGTTGGGCTCGGTGGTCTGGGCATGCTGTGGGCCAAAAATCAATCGGGATGTGTCAGGGAGGTTGGGGATCGTCTCAGTGTGCTCCGTATAAATATTCGTGGTCATTTGGGTAGACATATGGGTGAAACAGCCCGAATGGGGCATTATTGGAATAAATCGGTGTGCTACAGCCCACAATTTCGGGGGTGGGCTGGGGCTCCGATAGTGCTTTGGTCCAAAAATCCATAGGGGCATTCCAGGGAGGTTGGGGATCATCCCATTTGGGTTGAAAAATTAGGGAAACGGTGCGAACGGGGCATTTTCGAGCAAAATTGGTATGTTATAGCCCACGGGTGTAGGGGTGGGCGCGGGGTATGGGTGTGCTTTGGATCAAAAATTAACCGAGGCATGTCATGGAGGTTTGGTATCATCCCGGTATGGTCTGTTTAAATTTTTCTGATATTTGGGTGGAAAAACGAGCGAAACGGTGCGAATAGGGCTTTTGTGGGATAAATCGGTGTGCTATAGCCCATGATTTCGGGGTTGGGCAGGAGTTCGGGCGTGCAGTGGACCAAAAATTAATCGAGGGATGCCAAGGAGGTTGGGGATCATCTCAGTGTGGTTTGTTAAAATTTTTGTGGCCATTTGGGTGGACAAACGGGCGAAACGTCACGAACGGAGCATTTTTGGGCCAAATCGATGTGCTATAGCTTACAATTATGGGGGTGGGCCTGGGGTTCGGGTGTGCTGTGGGCCGAAAATAGATCGAGGCATGCCAGGGAGGCTGGGGATTGTCCCAGTGTGTCGATTTAAATTTTTTTGGCTAATTAGGTGGACCAATGGGCAAAATAGCACGAACGGGGCATTTTTGGACCAAATCGATATGCTATAGCCCACGGTTTTGGTGGTGGGCCTGGGGTTTGGGCATGCTGTGGGTAAAAAATTGACTGGGGCATGCCAGGGAGGTTGACAATCATCCCAATATCATCTGTTTAACTTTTCATGGCTATTTGGGTGGATAAACGGGCGCAGCGATGCGAAGGGGAAAGCTTCGAGCCAAATTAGTGTGTTATAGCCCACGGTTTTAGCGGTGGGCATGGGGTCCGGTCATGCTGTAGGCCAAAAAATAATTGATGCATGCCAAGAAGGTTGGAGATCATCCCAGTGTGGTCCGTTTAAATTTTCGTTGCCATTTGGTTGGATAAAGGGTCAAAATGGCGTGAACGGTGGATTTTTGGGCCAAATCGGTGTGCTATAGCGCACAGTTTTGGGGGTGGGCCCAGGGTCCGGGTGTGCTGTTGGTCAAAAATCGATTGAGCTATGCTAGGGAGGTTGGAGATCATCCCAGTATGGTCTGTTTAAAGTTTTGTGGCCATTTGGGTGAAAAAATAGACGAAACAGCGCGAACGGGGAATTTTTGGGCTAAATCAATGTGCTATATCCCACGGTTTTGGGGGTGGGCCTGGGGTCTGAGCATATTGTGGGCTAAAAATTGACCGGGGCATGCCAGGGAGGTTTGGGATCATTGCAGTGTGGCCCATTTAAAATTTTGTGGCCATATAGGTGGACAAACGAGCGAAACGGCATAAATAGGGCAGTTTTAGGCCAAATCGGTGTGCAATAGCCCACAATTTTGGGGGTGTGCCCATGGTCCGAGCATGCTGTGGGTTAATAATCGACCGGGGCATTCCAGGGGGTTGAGGATCGTCCCAGTGTGGTCCGTTTAAATTTTTGTGGCCTTTTGGTTGGACAAATGGGCGAAACGGCACGAATGGGGTATTTTCGGCCAAATCGGAGTGCTATAGCCCACGGTTTTTGGAGTAGGCCCTGGGTTCGGGCATGGTGTAGGCTGAAAATTGATCAGGGCATGCCAGAGAGGTTGGAGATCTTCCCAGTATAGCCCGCTTAAATTTTTCTGACCCTTTGGTGGATAAACGAGCAAAAGAGTACGAACGGGGCAATTTTGGGCCAAATCGGTGTGCTATAGCCCACGGTTTTAGGGGTGGGCTCGGTGTCCAGGTATGCTACGGCCCAAAATTGACTGGGGCATGCCAAAGAGGTTGCGGATCATCCTAGTATAGTCCGTTTAAGTTTTATGGCCATTTTGGTGGACCAACGGTCGAAACGTCGCGAACGGGGCATTTTCGAGTTAAATTGGTGAGCTATAGTTGACGGTTTTTGGGGTGGGCCCGAGGTTCGGGCGGGCTGTGGGCTAAAAATCGATCGGGGCATGCCAGGGAGGATGGGGATCATCCTACTATGGTCCTTTTAAATTTTTGTAGCTATTTTGGGTGGACAAATGAGCGAAACAGCGCGAATGGGGCATTCTTGGGCCAAATCAGTGTGTAACTGTTCATGGTTTGGGGGATGGGCCCAGTATTCGGGCGTGCTGTGGGCCAAAAACCAACCAACGCATACCTAGGAGGTTATGAATCATCCCAACGTGGTCCATTTCTATTTTTTTGTCCATTTGGGTAGACAATAGAGAAACAACGTGAACAGGGCATTTTTGGGCCAAATCGGTGTGCTATAACCCAAGGTTCCGAGGGTGGGCTCGGGATTCAAGTGTGTTATGGGACAAAAATTGTCTGAGGTGTGCCAGGGAGGTTGGGGATCGTCCTAGTGTGGTCTGTTTAAATTTTGTGGCCATTTGGGTGGACAAACAAGCAAAATAGTGTGAATAGTATATTTTAGGGAATATCGGTGTGCTATAGCTCACGGTTTTTAGAGTTGGGCACGGGGTTCGATCATTCTGTGGAATAAAAATTGATCGAGGCCTGCCAAGGAGGTTGAGGATCATCCTGGTATGGTCCTTTTAAATTTTCATGGCCATTTGGGTAGACAAACCAACGAAATGGCAATGGGGAGTTTTCAGGCAAAATTAGTGTACCATAGTCCACGGTTTGGAGGGTGGGCCCAGGGTCCGGGCGTGCTGCAGGCCAAAAATCGACCTAGGCGCGCCAAGGAAGTTAGGGATCATCCCAGAGGTTCGTTTAAATTTTTGGTGCTATTTGGGTTGACAAACGGGCGAAATGGCCCAAACGAGCAATTTCAAGCCAAATCGGTATGCGATAGCCCATAGTTTTTTGGGGTGACCCTGGGGTTCAGGCGTGCTGTGGGCCAAAAATCAACTGAGGCATGCCAGGAAAGTTGGAGATCATTTCAGTGTGGTCCGTCTAAATTTTTGTGGCCATTTAGGGGGACAAACGGGAGAAACAATGTGAATATGGTATTTATGGGCTAAATTGGTGTGATATATTCCACGATTTAGGGGGTGGGCCTGGGGTCTAAGTGTTCTGTAGGCCAAAAATTGGCCGAGGACTGCCCGGGAGGTTGAGAATCATCCCAGTGTGGTCCGTTTAAATTTTCGTGGCCATTAGGGTTGACAAACAAGTGAAACGGCTCGAACGATGCATTTTTGGGCCAAATTGGTGTGCTATAGCCCACGGTTTTGGGGGTGGGCCTGGGGTCTGGGCGTGCTATTGGCCAAAAATCAACTGAGGCATGCCAGGGAGGTTTAGTAACATCCTAGTATGGTTCGTTTAAATTTTAATGGCAATTTGGGTGAAAAAAGGCGAAACAGTGCGAACGAGGCTTTTTGGGACAAATCAGTGTGCTATAGCCCATAGTTTCGAGGGTGGGCAGGGGTCAGGGCATGCTTTGGACTAAAAATTGATCGGGGCATGCCTAGGAGGTTGGTGTTCATTCCAGTGTGGTCTTTTAATATTTTCGTAGCCATATGGATGGACAAACGGGCAAAACAGTGGGAACGAGGCATTTTTGGGCAAAATCGGTGTGCTATAGCCCACGATTTTGGGGGAGGGCCCAGGGTCCGGGTGTGTTTTGGTCTGATAATCGATTAGGGTGTGCCAGGGAGATTGAGGATCGTCTTGGTGTGGTCGGTTTAAATTTTTATTGTCATTTGGATGGCCAAACGGGCAAAATGGCATGAACGATGCATTTTCAGGCCAAATCGGGGTGCTATAGCCCGCGGTTTCGGGGGTGGGCCTGGGGTTCGGGCGTGCTGTAGGCTAAAAATTGACTGGGGTATGCCAGGGAGGTTGGGGATCATCCCAGTGTAGTCTGTTTAAATTTTCATGGCCATTTGGATGGACAAACGGGGAAAACAACTCGAACGGAGTCATTTTTGAGCAAAATTGAGGTGTTATAGCCCACAATTTTGGGGGCGGGCCCAGGGTACGGGCATGCTATGGGCCAAAAAATAACTGAGGCATGCTAGGGAGGTTGGAGTTCATCCTAGTATGGTCCGTTTAAATTTTTGTGGCCATTTAGTAGGACTAAGGGGTGAAATAGCACGAACGGGGTATTATTGGGCTAAATCAATGAGCTATAACACACGGTTTGGGGGAGGGCTCGAGGTCTGGGTCTGCTGTGAGCCAAAAATTGACCGGGGCATGCAAGGCATGTTCGGGATCGTCCCAGTATGGCCCGTTTAAATTTTTGTGGTCATTTAGGTGGACAAACGGGCGAAACAGCACGAACAGGGCATTTTTGGGCTAAATCGGTGTACTATAACCCATGATTTTGGGTGTGGGCCTGGGGTCTGAGCGTGCTGTCTACCTAAAATTAACCGGGGTATGCCATGAAGGTTGGGGATCATCCCAGTATGGTCCGTTTAAATTTTCATGGCCAATTGTGTAGACAAACGAGCGAAACGGCACGATCGAGGGCGTATTCGAGCCAAATCATTGTGCTATAGTCTATGATTTTAGGGGTTGGCCTGGAATACAGGCATGCTTGGGTCGAAAATCAAATGGGGCATGCCAGGGCGGTTAGAGATTATCCCAGTGTGGTCCGTTTAAATTTTCGTGGCCATTTGGGTGGATAAACGGGCAAAACGGTGCTTACATGGTGTTATTGGGCAAAGTCGGTGTGCTAAAGCCCACGATTTCGGGTGTGGGCCTGGGGTTCGAGCGTGCTGTTGGCACAAAATTGACTGGGGCATGTCGGTGAGGTTAGGAATTGTCTCATTGTGGTTTGTTAAATTTTTTGTGACCATTTAGGTGGAAAAACTGGCAAAACAGTAAGGGTGGGCTTGAGGTCTGAGCATGCTGTCGGCCAAAAATTGATCGGGGCAGGCCAGGGAGGTTAGGGATCATCCCAGTGTGGTTCATTTAATTTTTCTACCCATTTGGGTGGACAAACAGGTGAAAAGATGCAAACGAAGCATTTTAGGGCAAAATCAGTGTGCTATAACCTATGATTTTGGGGTGGGCCCGGGTTTCGAGCGTGCTATGGCAATAAATAAATAAGGGCATGCTAAGAAGGTTGGGGATCGACCTAATATGGTCTGTTTAAATTTTCGTCGCCATTTGATTGGACAAACGGGCGAAACGGTGAGAACGGGGCATTTTCGAGCCAAATCAGTGCGCTGTAGCCCACGATTTTGGGGATGGGCCCCAGGTCCAGGCGTACTATGGGCCAAAAATTGACCGGGGAATGCCATAGAGATTGGGGATCATCCTAGTGTGGTCCATTTAAAATTTTATAGCCATTAGAGTGGCCAAACAGGCAACACGGTGTGAACGAGGTATTTTTGGGCCAAATTGGTGTGCTATAACCCATGGTTTTGGGTTTGGGCCCGGGGTCCAGGCGTGCTGTGGGCCAAAAATTGACTTGGGAATTCCAGGAATATGAGGATCATCCCAGTGTGGTCCGTTTAAATTTGTATGGCCATTGGTCTGACAAACGGGTGAAACGGCGCAAATAAGGCATTTTCGGGCCAAATCGATATGCTATAGCCCACGATTTCGGGGGTGGATCTGGGGTCCGGGCATGATGTATCCCAAAAATCTATCGAGCATGCTAGGGAGATTAGGGATCATCCCAATATGGTCTGTCTAAATTTTTGTGGCCATTTGGGGTAGACAAATGGGCGAAACGGCGAGAACGGGGCATTTTTGGACCAACTCGTGCTATAGCCCATGGATTCGGGGGTTCGCCTAAGGTCCGAGCGTGTTTAGGCTAAAAATTGATCGGGGCCTGCTAGGGAGGTTGGGGATCATCCCAGTATGGTTCGTTTAAATTTTTATGGCCATTTAGGTGAAAAAACGGGCGAAATGGCACGAATGGGGCATATTCGGGCCAAATCGGTGTGCTATAGCTCACAATTTTAGGGTAGGCTCGGGGTTCGGGTGTACTGTAGGCTGAAAATTGATCAGGGCATGCCAGAGAGGCTGGGGATCATCCCAGTGTGGTCCATTTATATTTTCGTTGCCATTTGGGTGTACAAATGGGCAAAACAGCGCAAACGGGGCATTCTCTAGCCAAATCGATGATCTATAGCACACAGTTTCGATGGTGTGCATAGGGTTCAGGCATTTCGTGGGTCATAAATTGACCGAGGCATGCCAGGGAGGTTGGGGATCATCCCAGTGTGGTCCGTTTAAATTTTCGTGGCTATTTGGGTAGACAAACGGGCAAAACGGCGCTAATAGAGAATTTATGGACCAAATCAGAGTGCTATTGCCCAATGTTTCTGGTGTTGTCCCGGTGTTCGGGCGTGCTTAGTCCTATAATCAACCGGGTCAAGTTAGGGAGGTTGGGGATCAGCCAGTGTAGTCTGTTTTAATTTTAATGGCCATTTGGGGGGACAAACGGGCAAAACTGCACGAACGGGGTTTCTTTTGGACAAATTAGTGTGCTATAGCCCACAGATTTGGGGTGGGCCTGTGCTTCGGGTGTGCTGAAGGTCAAAAATTGACTGAGGCAAGCTAGGGAGATTAGGGATTATCCCAGTGTGGTCCGTTTAAATTTTCGTGGCCTTTTGGGTGGACAAATGGGTGAAACAGTGTGAGCGGGGCATTTTCAGGCCAAATCGGTGTGCTATAGCCCATAGTTTTGCGGTAGGTCCGGGGTTCGGGCGTTCTGTGGGTCAAAAGTCGACTAGGGTGTTCCAGGGAAGTTGGGGATCATCCCAGTATGGTTCGTTTAAATTTTTGTGGCCATTTGGATGGACAAACGAATGAAATGACGTGAATTGGGTATTTTCAGGCTAAATTGGTGTTCTATAGCCCATGATTTTGCGGGTGGGTCGGGGTCCGGGCGTGCAGTGGGCTGAAAATTGATCGGGACTTACCAGGGAGATTGAGGATAGTCCCAGTATAGTCCGTTTAAATTTTTGTTGCCATTTGGGTGGACATATGGGAAAAACGATGCAAACGAGGTATTTTTGGGTCGATTCAGCGTGCTATAGCCCACGGTTTCAGGGGTGGGCTCGGGGTTGGGGCGTGCTGTGGACCAAAAATTGATCGGGGCATGGTAGTGAGGTTGGAGATCATCCTAGTATGGTCTATTGAAATTTTCATGACCATTTGGGGGGACAAACAGGCAAAATTGCATGAACGAGGCATTTTCGATCCACATCGGTGTGCTATAGCACATGGTGTTAGGGGTTGGCTCGGGGTTCTAGCATTTTGTGGGCCAAAAATTGATCGGGGCATGCTAGAGAGGTTGGGGATCATGCCAGTGTTGTCCGTTTAAATTTTCATGGCCATTTGGTTGGACAAACGGGTGAAACGGCGCAAACGGAGCATTTTCAAGCTAAATCGATGTGCTCTAGCCTATGGTTTTGGGAGTGGGCCCAGGGTCCGGGCCTGCCCGATGGTCGGGCATGCTATGTGCCAAAAATTGACCAGGGCATTTCAGGGAGGTCAGGGATCATCTAAGTGTGGTCCGTTTAAAATTTTGTGGCCATTTGTGTGGACAAATGGGTGAAACAGTGCAAATAGGGCATTTTGCGGGCCAAATCAATGTGCTATAGCCCACCATTTTGGGGGTTGGCTTGGGGTCCGGGGATGCTATGGGCTGAAACTTAACCGGGGCCTGCCAGAGAGGTTGGGGATCATCTCAGTGTGGTTCGATTAAATTTTCATCGTTATTTTTGTGGAAAAATGAGCGAAACAGCATGAACAGGGCTTTTTGGGGCCAATTTGGTATGCTATAGGTAAAGGTTTTGGAGGTGATCCCGGGATCTGGGTGTACTGTGTGCTAGAAATTGACCGGGGTATGCTAGGGAGGATGGAGATTATCCCAGTGTAGTTGGTTTAAATTTTCGTGTCCATTAGGGTGGACAAACTGGTGAAACGGCGCGAATGGGGCATTTTTAGGCCAAATTGGTGTGCTATAGCCAACGATTTTGGGGGTGGGCCCGGGTTCCCAGCATTCTTTAGGAAGAAAATCAACCTAGGCTTGTAATAGAGGTTAGGGATTATCCTAGTGTGGTCCATTTAAATTTTTGTGGCCATTTGTATGGACAAACGGGTGAAAGGGCACAAACTTGGCATTTTAGGGCTAAATTGGTGTGCTATAGCCCACGGTTTTTGGGGTGGGCCTCGGGTCCAGGCATACTGTGGGATACAGATTGACCAGGGCTTTCCAGAGAGGTTGGAGATCATCTCAGCATGGCCCGTTTTTTCGCCTTTTGGGTGGAAAATAGGCAAAACGGCGCGAACGGGGCATTTTTGGGTCAAATCGGTGTGCAATAGCCTTCAATTTTGGGGGTGGGCCTGGGGTCCGAGCATATTGTGCATCGAAAATTGAACGGGGTATGACAGGTTGGTTGGAGATCGTCCCAGTGTGGTTCGTTTAGATTTTTGTGGCCATTTGGGTGGACAAACGGGAAAAATAGCGTGAACAGGGCATTTTCGAGCTAAATCGGCGTGCTATAGCCTACAGTTTTGGGGGTGGACACGGGGTTTGGGCGTCCTGTGGGCTAAAAATTGATCGGGACATGTCAGGGATATTGGGGATCATCCCAGTATGGTCCGTTGAAATTTTCGTGGCCATTTGGGTGGATAAAAGGGCAAAACGATGCGAAAGGGGAGATTTCAGGTCAAATCGGCGTTCTATAGCCCACAGTTTTGAGGGTTGGCCAACAATTGGCCTACAGAGGGTACTAGGGAGGTTGGGGATCATCCCAGTGTGGTTCGATTAAATTTTTGTGGCAATTTGGGTGGACAAATGGGCAAAACATCGTAAATGGGGCATTTTTGGGCCAAATCAGCTTGCTAAGCCCACGGTTTCATGGGTGGGCTCGGGCATGCTTTGGACCAAAAATAGACCAAGGCATGCCAAGGAGGTAGGTGATTATTCCAGTGTTGTTCGTTTAATTTTTCATGGTCATTTGGGTGGACAAATGGGCGAAACGACGAAAATAAAGAATTTTTGGGCTAAATCGACGTGCTATAGCCTACGGTTTTGGGGGTGGGCCCAGGGTCTGGGCGTACTGGGCACTAAAAATTGATCAGGGCGTGCCAGGGAGGTTGAGGATCATTCCTGTGTGGTCCATTTAAATTTTCATGGCCATTTGGGTGGACAAACGAGCTAAACAGCGCGAATGAGGCATTTTCGAGCCAAATCAGCATGCTATAGCCCACGATTTTTGGGGTAGGCCCGGGGTCTGGGGGTGGGCTTAGGGTCCGGGCATGCTGTTGGCCAAAAATTGACTGGGGCATGTCGGTGAGTTTGGGTGATACAAAAACAGCCCAGCCCACCAAGATGCCAAAACAGTCCACAAAACGTGAGAAGAACAAGCAACACAAAGGGATACAAGATGACAAACACAAAAACACACATATTTGCAAATTAATGAAAGGATAGATAGTGAGACCAAGATTATTACAAGATTAAGAACAACGTGTATTTCAACACTAACCCTAAAGAATGTAGGAATCAAAACCACACTCTTACGGTGACCACCAAGGAAATCAACTTACCTCAAGATCCACCGTTTCCAATAGAAGGTCAGTATTGGTTTTTCCAAGCTCTATACTAAGGATGGCTTTTCCAAGACCTAAATTAGACTACACTAAGGTGGTCTACTCTCAAGAGAGAGTATTTTCAAGTGTTTCATACATTTATCATTCATCAACTAAAGAGAAAAGACCTAATAAGAGACTATATGTATCCTAGCTTATTACATAGTATAATGAACCAAAATAACCTTAATGAAAGGGGAGGTCATGGGTTGTTTCTTTAACATGTGCAATCCCAAAATACCCTTAATGAAAGGTGCTTCTTCAATGCTCCAAAACCATGGGGTCATGCTTCAAAACTTGTAGTCTCAAATTGACATTAAATGTAAGCCCCCACACAATCTTTCACACACGGGTTTGTTTAATGACATGCTCAAAACGGGTCCTCAATGCATGTTATTGTATACTCGAGGTGACCAAGTCTTGAGCCTCTATGTGTTGACCTCTAAAGATGTCATCAAAATATAAGATGGCCATTTGTCCCGTATCATCCTCCCTTTCTTGAAAAGGATTCGACCTCGAATCTAAAACTGGCAAAACCAAAAAGAGGACAAACAAATACAAACTCCTCATGGCATGAGGGTTAGTCTCAACATGCGAAGGTTGTACATATTTGCAATATAACCAAGGATCCTTTGAATGAAATATTAAAAACTCAATGAAAGATGTACGAAAGATTTAGTTATGGGATTCACCAAGAGTGACACTTTGCTTGTCCGTTTAAATTTTTGTGGGTATTTGGGTGGAAAAACAGGCAAAATGGCACGAATGAGGCATTTTTGGGCCAAATCAGTGTGCCATAGCCCACAGTTTTGGGGTTGGGCCAGGGGTCCAGGCGTGCTGTAGGCTGAAAATCGACTTGGGCATGCCAAGAAATTTAGGGATAGTTACAGTATGGTCCGTTTAAATTTTTGTGGCCATTTGGGTGGACAAACGGGCAAAACGGCGCGAATGGGGCATTTTTGGGACAAATCGGTGCGCTACAACCCATAGTTTTGAGGGTGGGTCCAGGGTCCGGGCGTGCTGTGGCCCAAAAATCTATCGAGCATATTAGGTAGATTGGGGATCATCCCCGTGTGGTCCGTTTCAATTATCGTGACAATTTGGGTGGATAAATAGGTGAAACGATGATATCGGGGCATTTTCGAGCCAAATCGTTGTGCTATAGCCCATGGTTTCGGGGGTTCGCTCGAGGTCTTGGCATGTTTGGGCCAAAAATTGATCGGGATATGGCAGGGAGGTTGAGGATCGTCCTAGTATGGTCTATTTAAATTTTTGTGGCCATTTGGGTGGACAAACGGGCAAAACGGCATGAACGAGACATATTCTGGCTAAATCGATGTGCTTTAGCTCACGATTTTGGGGTAGGCTCGGGGTTCGGGTGGACTGTGGGCTGAAAATTAAACGAGGCACGCCAGTGAGGTTGGGGATCATCCTAGTGTGGTCCATTTAAATTTTCGTGGCAATTTGGGTGGACAAATGGGCAAAACGGCACAAATAGGGCATTCTCGGGCCAAATCGGTTTGCTATAGCCCATGATTTCAGTGGTGTGCATAGGGTCCGGGCATACCGTGGGCCGTAAATTAACCGAGGAATGCTAGAGAGGTTGGGGATCATCTCAGTGTGGTCCGTTTAAATTTTTGTGGCTATTTGGGTAGACAAACGGGCAAAACGGCGCAAACGGGGCATTTTAAAGTAAAATTTGTGTGGTATAGCCCACGGTTTGGGGGGTGGACTCAGGGTACGAGCATGCTGTGGGTAGAAAATAGACCGAGGCATGCCAGGGAGGTTGGGGATCATCCACGTATGGTCCGTTTAAATTTTCATCGCCATTTGGGAAGCTAAACGAGCAAAATGGCTTGAAATGAGGCATTTTTGGGATAAATCGGTGTGCTATAGCCCACGGTTTTGATGTTGGGCCCAGTGTTCGAGCGTGTTGTAGGCCAAAAATTAACTGGGGCATTTTAGGGAGGTTGGGGATCATCCCAGTATGGTTCGTTCAAATTTTCGTGGCTATTTAGGTGGATAAATAGGTGAAACGGCATGAACGGGGCATTTTTGGGCCAAATCGATGTGCTATAGCCCATGGTTTTGGGGGTGGACTCGGGTTTTGGATGTGCAATGGGCCAAAAATCAATTGGGGCATGCCAGGGAGGTTGGGATCATCCCAGCATGGTCCGTTTAAATTTTTGTGGCTATTTAGGTGGACAAATGGGTGAAACGATGTGAACGGGGAATTTTCAATAAAAATTGGTGTGTTATAGCCCTCGGTTTCATGGGTAGGCCGTGGGTTCGGGTGTGCCGTAGGCCGAAAATCAACTGGGCATACCAGAAAAGTTAGGGTTCATCCCGGTGTGGTTCGTTTAAATTTCTATGGCTATTTGGGTGGACAAACATGTAAAATGGCATGAAAGGGGCATTTTCAGGCCAAATCTGTGTTCTATAGCCCACGTTTTCTGGTGTGGGCCCGGGGTCCAGGCGTACTGTTGGTTGAAAATTGATTGGGGCATGACAGGGAGGTTGAGGATCATCCCAGTATGGTCCGTTTAAATTTTTATGGACATTTTGGTGGACAAATGGGTAGGGTGGGCCCGGGTTTTAGGCGTACTGTGGGCTAAAAATTAACTGGGGCATGTTAGGGAGGTTGTGAATCATCCAAGTGTGGTCCGTTTAAGCTTTTGTGGCCATTTGGTTGGACAAACGGGCAAAATAACGCGAATGGAGCATTTTTGGGCCAAATCTATGTGGTATAGCCTACAGTTTTGGGGGCGTGCCTGGGGTCCAGGCGTGCGTTAGGTTAAAAATCGACCAGGGAAAGTTAGGGAGATTGGGGATCATTTCAGTGTGGTCCGTTTAAAATTTTGTGGCCATTTGGGTGGACAAACGGGTGAAACGATGCAAATGGGGCATTTTTGGGCTAAATCGGTGTGCTATAACTAACCATTTAGGGGGTTGGCCGGGGGTTCGGGCGTGCTGTGGGCTGAAAATCAACCGGGGCGTGCCAGGGAGTTTGGGGATCATCTCAGTCTGGTCCGATTAAATTTTCGTGGCTATTTTGATGGACAAATGGGTAACACGGCATGAACGAGGCTTTTTCGGGCTAAATTGGTGTGCTATAGGCCACAGTTTCTGGGGTGAGCCCGAGATCCGGGCATGCCGTGGGTTAAAAACTGACTGAGATGTACCAGGAAGGTTTGGTATTGTCCCAATGTGGTGGGTTTAAATTTTCATGGTCATTTGGGTGGACAAACGGGTGAAATGGCATGAGTTACGTATTTTCAGGCTAAATTGGTGTTCTATAGCCCACGATTTTGCGGGTGGGCCGGGGTCCGGGCGTGCAGTGGGTTGAAAATTGACCGGGAGTTGCCAGGGAGATTAAGGATCGTCCCAGTATGGTCCGTTTAAATTTTTGTTGCCATTTGGGTGGACATATGGCCAAAACGATGCAAACGAGGTATTTTTGGGCCGACTCAGCGTGCTATAGGCCACGGTTTCAGGAGTGGGCCCAGGGTTGGGCGTGCTGTGGATGAAAAATTGATCGGGGCATGGTAGCGAGGTTGGAGATCATCCCAGTGTGGTCTATTGAAATTTTCATGACCATTTGCGGGGACAAACAGGCAAAATTGCATGAAAGAGGCATTTTTGGTCCATATCTGTGTGCTATAGCCCACGGTGTTAGGGGTTGGCTCGAGGTTCTAGCATTCTGTGGGCCATAAATTGATCGGGGCATGCTAGAGGGGTTGGCTCGGGGTTCTAGCATTCTGTGGGACAAAAATTGATCAGGGTATGCTAGAGAGGTTCATGGCCATTTGGTTGGACAAATAGGCGAAACGGCGTAAACGGAGTATTTTTGGGCCAAATCGATGTGCTCTAGCCTATGGTTTTAGGAGTAGGCCCAGGGTCCGGGCCTGCTCGATGTTTGGGCATGCTATGTGCCAAAAATTGACCAGGGCATTTCAGGGAGGTCAGGGATCGTCCCAGTGTGGTTCGTTTAAAATTTTGTGGCCATTTGTGTGGACAAACGGGTGAAACAGTGCAAATGGGGCATTTTCGGGCCAAATTAATGTGCTATAGCCTACAATTTCGGGGATTGACTCGGGGTTCGGGCATTCTGTGGGCCAAAACTTAACCGGGGCCTGCCAGGGAGGTTGGGGATGATCCTAGTGTGGTCTGATTAAATTTTTGTCATTATTTTTGTGGACAAACGAGCAAAACGGCATGAACAGGGCTTTTTCGGGCCAATTTGGTATGCTATATGTAAAGGTTTTGGGGGTGATCCCAGGATCCGGGCGTGCTGTGTGCTAGAAATTTACCAGGATGTGCCAGGGAGGATGGAGATTATCCCAGTGTAGTCGGTTTGAATTTTCATGTCCATTAGGGTGGACAAACTGGTGAAGCGGCGCGGATGGGGCAATTTTAGGCCAAATCGGTGTGCTATAGCCAACGATTTTGGGGGTGGGCCCGGCGTTCGAGCGTTCTTTAGGCAGAAAATGAACCTGGGCCTGTAATAGAGATTGGGGATCGTCCCAGTGTGGTCCATTTAAATTTTTGTGGCCATTTGTATGGACAAACGGGCGAAAGGGCACAAACTTGGCATTTGGGGGCTAAATTGGTGTGCTATAGCCCACGGTTTCGGGGTTGGGCCTCGAGTCCAGACATACTGTGGGCTAAAAATTGACCAGGGCTTTCTAGAGAGGTTGAAGATCATCTCAGTATGGCCCGTTTTAATTTTTGTCGCCTTTTGGGTGGAAAACAGGCAAAACGGCGCGAACGGGGCATTTTTGGGTCAAATCGGTGTGCAATAGCCTACGATTTTGGGCCTTGGGGTCCGAGTGTACTGTGCGTCGAAAATCGAATGAGGCATGATAGGTAGGTTGGGGATCATCCCAGTGTGGTTCGTTTAAATTTTTGTGGCCATTTGGGTGGACAAACGGGAAAAATGGCGTGAACAGGGCATTTTCGAGCTAAATCGACGTGCTATAGCCCACGATTTTGGGGGTGGGCATGGGTTTTGGGCGTCCAGTGGGTTAAAAATCGATCGGAACATATCAGGGATGTTGGGGATCATCCCAGTTTGGTCTGTTGAAATTTTCGTGGCCATTTGGGTGGATAAACGGGCAAAACGATGCGAAAGGGGAGATTTTTGACCATATTGGCATTCTATAGCCCACAGTTTTAAGGCTAGGCCGACAATCGACCTACAGAGGGTACTAGGGAGGTTGGGGATCATACAAGTGTGATTCGATTAAATTTTTGTGGCAATTTGGGTGGACAAATGGGCAAAACATTGTAAACGGGGCATTTTTGAGCCAAATCAGCTTCCTAAGCCCATGGTTTCATGGGTGGGCTAGGGCGTGCTTTGGACCAAAAGTAGACCGGGGCATGCCAGCGAGGTATGTGATCATTCCAGTGTTGTTCGTTTAAATTTTTGTGGTTATTTGGGTTGACAAATAGGCGAAACGATGAAAATAAGGAATTTTTAGGCTAAATCGACGTGCTATAGCCTACAATTTTGGGGTTGGGCCCAGGGTCTGGGCGTACTGTGCACTAAAAATTGACTAAGGCATGCCAGGGAGGTTGGGCATCATTCCTGTGTGGTCCGTTGAAATTTTTATGGCCATTTGGGTGGACAAACGGGTGAAACAGCGCGAATGGGGCATTTTCGAGCCAAATCAGCATGCTATAGCCCACGATTTTTGGGGTAGGCCCGGGGTCTAGGCATGCTGTGCGCCAAAAATTGATTGGTGCATGACAGGGTGGTAGGGGATTATCCCAGTATGGTTTATTTAAATTTTCGTAGCCATTTTGGTTGAATAACGGGCAAAACGACATAAACGTGATGTTTTTAAGCTAAATCGGTGTGCTATAACCCGTGGTTTTGGGGGTGGGCCCGAGGTTTGGGTGTGCTGTGGGTTAAAAATCGATCGGAGCATATCAGTGAGGTTGGGGATCGTCCTAGTGTGGTACGTTTAAATTTAAGTGGTATTTGGGTGGACAAATAGGAAAAACGGCGCGAATGAGGCATTTTTGGGCCAAATCGGTGTGCTATAGCCAACGGTTTAGAGGGTGGGCTCGGGGGTCTGAGTATGATGTGGGCCAAAAATCAACCGGAGCGTGTCAGGGAGGTTGTAGACCATCCCAGTATGGTCCGTATAAAGTTTCGTGGATATTTTGGTGTACAAATGGGCAAAAGGTGCGAACGAGGCATATTTGGGCTAAATCGGTGTGCTACAGCCCACATTTTTAGAGGTTGGCTGGGGTCCAGGAATTTGTGAGCTAAAAATTGATAGGGGCATGCCAGGGAGTTTGGGGATCATCCCAGTGTGGTCCGTTTAAATTTTTATGGCCATTAAGGTTGACAAACGAGGGAAACTGCACGAATTAGGCATTTTCGGGCAAAATTGGTGTGCTATAGCCCACGTTTTGGGGGTTAGCGTAGGGTCCAGGTGTGCTGTGGTCCAAAAATCGACCGAGGCATGCCAGGGAGGTTTGGTATCATCCTTGTATGGTCCGTTTAAATTTTCCAGGCCATTTGGGTGAAAAGCTGGCGAAATGATGTGAACGGGGATTTTTTGGGATAAATCGGTGTGCTATATCCCACGGTTTCGGAGGTGGGTAGGGGTCCGAGAATGTTGTGGACCAAAAATCGATCGAGGCATACCAAGGAGGTTGAGAATCATCCCAGTGTGGTCTGTTAAAATTTTTGTGGCTATTCCGGTGGACAAAGGTGCGAACTGATGGAAACAGGGCATTTTTAAGCCGAAACAGTGTGCTATAGCCCACAATTTTGGGGGTGGGCCAGGGGTTCGAGTGTGCTGTAGGCCAAAAATTGATCGGGGCATACAAGGAGGTTGGGGATCATCCAAGTGTGGTCGGCTTAAATTTGTTTGTCCATTTGGGTGGACAAACGGGCGAATTAGCGCGAACGAGGCATTTTTCAGCTAAATTAGTGTACTATAGCCCATGGTTTTGGGGGTGGACCCAAGGTCTGGGCGTGCTGTGGGTCAAAAATTGACTGGGGCATGCCTGAGAGGTTGGGGATCATCCTAGTATGGTCCGTTTGAATTCTAATGGTCATTTGGGAGGACAAATGGGTAAAATGATGAAAATGTGGAAGCTTCAAGCCAAATCGATGTGTTATAGCTCACAGTTTTGGGAGTGGGCCAGAGGTGTTGGCTTGGGGTTCGGGCGTTCTGTGGGCCAAAAATCAACTGGGGCATGCCAGGGAGGTTGGGGATTGTTCCTGTCTTTTCCAATTAAATTTTTGTAGCCATTTTGATGGACAAACCGGTGAAACGACACGAACTGGGCTTTTTTGGGCCAAATTGGTGTGCTATGTCCCACTGTTTCGGGGGTGAACCTGGGATCTGGGTGTGCTATGGGTCGAAAATCGACCGAGGTATACCAGGAAGGTTGGGGATTGTCCCAGTGTGGTTTATTTAAATTTTTGTGTCCATTTGGGTGTCAAATAAGCAAAATAGGGTGAATTAGGCATTTTTAAGTCAAATCGGTGTGCTATAGCCCACAGTTTGTGGGGTGGGTTCAGTTGTGATATGGGCCAAAAATCTATCGAGGCCTACCAGGGAGGTTGGGGTTCGTCCAATTTTGGTCTGTTTAAATTTTTGTCTCTATTTGGGTGAATAAACGGGCAAAACAATGCTAAAGGGATGATTTTGGTCCAAATCGGCGTTCTTCAGCCCACGATTTTGGGGGTGGGATGACAATCCATCGAAGTATACTAGGGAGGTTAGGATCATCCCAATATGGTCCGTTTAAATTTTTGTGGCCATTTGGGTGGACAAATGGGCGTAACAGCAAAAATTAGGTATTTTTAGGCTAAATCGGCGTGCTATAGTCCACGGTTTTGTGGGTGGGCCCGGGGTCTGGGCGTGCTGTAGGCTAAAAATAGACCGAGGCATGCTAGGGGGTTGGGGATAGTCCTAGTGTGGTCCGTTTAAATTTAATGGCCATTTGGGTGGAGAAGCGGGCAAAACAGCGTGAACGGGGTTTTTTCCGAGCCAAATAGTGTGCTATAGCCCATGATATTAGGGGTGGGCTCGGGGGTCCGGGCATGCTGTGGGCCAAAAATCAATCGGGGCATGTCAGGGATATTGGGGATCATCCCAGTATGGTTCGTATAAATTTTTGTGGCCATTTGGGTGGACAAACGGACGAAACGGCGCGAACGGGGTATTTTTAGGCTAAATTGGTATGCTACAACCCACAGTTTTGGCGGTGGGCTGGGGGTCCGATAGTTCTTTAGTCCAACAATTGACAAGGGTGTGCGATGGAGGTTGGGGATCATCCCATTATGGTCCGTTTTAAATTTCGTGGCTATTTGGGTTGACAAACGAGCGTAACGGTGCGAACGGGGCATTTTTAGGGAAAATTGGTGTGCTATAGCCCACGGGTTTGGGGGTGGGCGTAGGTTAAGGGCATGGATTTTGGCCAAAAATTAACTAAGGCATGCCAAGGAGTTTTAGTTTCATCCCAGTATGGTCCGTTTAAATTTTCCTGACTATTTAGGTGGAAAAACGGGCGAAACCATGCGAACGGGGTTTTTGTGGGACAAATCAGTGTGCTATAGTCCACAGTTTTGGAATTGGGCAGGGTTTCGGGCATGCAGTTGACCAAAATCCATCGGGGCATGAATGGGGCATTTTTGAACCAAATCAGTGCGCTATAACTTACAATTTTGGGGGTGGGCCCGGGGTTCGTGCATGCTGTGGGCCAAAAGTTGATTGGGGCATGCTAGGAAGGTTGGGGATCATCCCAGTGTGGTCGGTTTAAATTTTTATGGCTATTTGGGTGGACGAATGGGGAAAATATCATGAACGGGGCATTTTTAGACCAAATCAATGAGCTATATCCCACAGTTTTGGGGATGGGCCCAGGGTCCGGGTGTTCTGTGGGTCGAAAATTGACTGGGGCATGTTATGGAGGTTGGCGATATTCCTAGTGTGGTCCGTTTAAATTTTCATGGCCATTTGGGTGGACAAACGGCCAAAATGATGCGAACGGGGAAGCTTCAAGCTAAATCAGTGTGGTGTAGCCCACGATTTCAGAGGTGGGCTCGGGGTCCGGTCATGTTGTGGGCTGAAAAATAATCGAGGCGTACCACAGAGGTAGGAGATAATCCCAGTATGGTCCGTTTAAATTTTCATTGCCATTTGGTTGGAAAAAGGGGCGAAATGGCGTGAATGGTGTATTTTTAAGCCAAATCAGTGTGCTATAGTGGACAGTTTCGGGGGTGGGCCTAGGGTCCAGGCGTGCTGTCGGCCGAAAATCAATCGGGGCATGTTATGGAGGTTGGGGATCATTACTGTGTGGTCCGTTTAAATTTTTGTGGCCATTTGGGCGGACAAATAGACAAAACGGTGCGAACGAGGCATTTTTGGGCCAAATTATTATGTTATAGCCCACGATTTTGTGGGTTGGCCCGAGATATAGGTGTGCTTGGGCTAAAAATTGACTGGGACATGCTAGGGAGGTTGGGGATCATCTCAGTGTGGTTTGTTTAAATTTTCGCGGCCATTTGGGTGGTAAACGAGCAAAACGGCGCGAAGAGGGCATTTTTGGGCAAAATCGGTGTGCTATAGCTCACGATTTTGAGGATGGGCTCGGGGTCCGGACGTGCTATTGGCCAAAAATTTACTGGGGTATGCCAGGGAAGTTAGGGATCATTTTATTGTGGTCTGGTTAAATTTTCGTAGCCATTTGGGTGGAAAAACGGGCAAAACAGTGCAAATGGGGCATTTTCAGGCCAAATCGATGTGCTATAACCTATGATTTCAGGGGTGGGCTCGTGGTCCGAGTGTGCTGTGGGCGAAAAATCGATGGGGGCAGGTAAGGGATGTTAGGGATCATCCCAGTGTGGTTTATTTAAATTTTTGTGCCTATTTGGGTGGAGAAACAAGCAAAACAGAGTGAACGGGGAATTTTTTGGCTAAATCGGTGAGCTATATCCCGCGATTTCAGGGGTGGACCCAAGGTTCGACAGTGCTTTGGGCCTTTAATCTATAGGGGAGTGCCAGGGAGGTTGGGGATCGACCCAGTGTGGTTCGTTTAAATTTTCGTGGCCATTTGGGTAGACAAACAGGGGAAACAGCAAGAACGGGGCATTTCGGGCTAAATCAATATGCTATAGCCCACGATTTTGGGGTTGGCTCCGGGTTCGTGGCCATTTGTGTTGCTAAACGGGTAAAACAACGCGAACGAGGTATTTTTGGGCCAAATTGGTGTGCTATAGCCCACAGTTTTTGGGTTGGGCCCAGCGTCCAGGCATGTTGTGGGTTGAAAATCGACCAGGGCATGCCAGGAAGGTTGGGGATCGTTCCAGTATGGTCCGTTTAAATTTTCGTAGCCATTTGGGTGGAAAAATGGGGAAAACAACACGAACGGGGCATTTTTGAGTCAAATTGGTGTGCCATAGCCCACGGTTTTGTGGTGGGCCCAGGGTCTGGGTGTGTTATGGGCCATATTGGTGTGCTATATCCCACTATTTTGGGGGTGAACCCGGGATTCGGGTGTGCTGTGGGTCAAAAACCAACCGAGGTGTACCAGGAAGGTTGGGGATTGTCCCAGTGTGGTTCGTTTAAATTTTCATGTCCATTTGGGTGGACAAATAAGAAAAATAGGGTGAATAGGGCATTTTCGGGTCAAATTGGTGTGCGAGAACCCACGGTTTCTGGGGTGGGTTCAGTTGTGATATGGGTCGAAAATCTATCGAGGCCTGCCAGGGAGGTTGGAGATCGTCCCATTCTGGTCCGTTTAAATTTTTATCTCCATTTGGGTGGACAAACGGGCAAAACAATGCTAAGGGGATGATTTTGGTCCAAATCGACGTTCTTCAGCCCATGATTTTAGGGATGGGACGACAATCGATCGGGGTATACTAGGAAGGTTGGGATCATCCCAATGTGGTCCGTTTAAATTTTTGTGGCCATTTGGGTGGACAAACGGGCATAACAATAAGAATTTGGTATTTTTGGGCCAAATCGGCGTTTTATAGTCCACAGTTTTGGCGTGTGGGCCCGGTGTCCGGGCGTGCTGTAGGCTAAAAATAGACCGAGGCATGCCAGGGGGTTGGGGATAGTCCTAGTGTGGTCCGTTTAAATTTAATGGCCATTTGGGTGGAGAAGTGGGGAAAACAGCGTGAACGGGGTTTTTTTGAGACAAATAGTGTGCTATAGCCCATGATATTGGGGGTGGGCTCGGGGGTCCGGGCATGCTGTGGGCTAAAAATCAACTGGGGCATGTCAGGGATATTGGGGATCATCCTAGTATGGTCCGTATAAATTTTTGTGGCCATTTGGGTGGACAAACGGGTGAAAAGGCGCAAACGGCGCATTTTTAGGCTAAATCGGTATGCTACAGCCCACAATTTTGGCGGTGGGCTGGGGATCCGATAGTTCTTTGGTCCAAAAATTGACAAGGGCGTGCGATGGAGGTGGGGGATCGTCCCATTATGGTTCGTTTTAATTTTCGTTGCTATTTGGTTTGACAAACGAGCGTAACGGTGCGAACGGGGCATTTTTGGGGAAAATTGGTGTGCTATAGCCCACGGGTTTGGGGGTGGGCATGGGTTAAGGGTATGGCTTTTGGCAAAAAATTAACTGAGGCATGCCAGGGTGTTTTAGTTTCATCCCAGTATGGTCCGTTTAAATTTTCCTGACCATTTTGGTTGAAAAACGGGCGAAACCATGCGAACGGGGCTTTTGTGGGACAAATCAGTGTGCTATAGTCCACAGTTTTGGGTTTGGGCAGGGTTTCGAGCGTGCAGTGGACCAAAAATCCATCGGGGCATGACAAGGTGGTTGAAGCTCGTCTCAGTATGGTCTGTTAAAATTTTGGTGGCCATTTGGGTGGACAAACGGGTGAAACGGCGTGAATGGGGCATTTTTGAATCAAATCGGCGTGCTATAGCTTACAATTTTGGGGGTGGGCCCGGGGTTTGTCCATACTGTGGGCCAAAAATTTATTGGGGCATGCTAGGAAGGTTGGGGATCATCCCATTGTGGTCGGTTTAAATTTTTGTGGCTATTTGGGTGGACGAATGGGGGAAATATCACGAACGGGGCATTTTTAGTCCAAATCAATGAGCTATATCCCACAGTTTTGGGGATGGGCCCGGGGTCCGGGTGTTCTGTGGGTCAAAAATCTACTGGGGCATGCCATGGAGGTTGGCGATATTCCTAGTGTGGTCCATTTAAATTTTCATGGCCATTTGGGTGGACAAACGGGCGAAATGATGCGAACGGGGAAGCTTCGAGCTAACTCAGTGTGGTGTAGCCTACAATTTTAGGGGTGGGCACGGGGTTCGGTCGTGCTGTAGGCTGAAAAATAATCGAGGCGTGCCACGAGGTAGGAGATCATCCCAGTATGGTCCGTTTAAATTTTCATTTCCATTTGGTTGGACAAAGGGGCGAAATGGCATGAACGGTGTATTTTTAGGCCAAATCGGTGTGCTATAGTGCACAGTTTCAGGGGTGGGCCTGGGGTCTAGGCGTGCTATCGGCCGAAAATAAATTTGGGCATGTTATGGAGGTTGGAGACCATTTCTGTGTGGTCCGTTTAAATTTTTGTGGCCATTTGGGCTGACAAATAGACAAAATGGTGCGAACGAGGCATTTTTGGGCCAAATTATTATGTTATAGCCCACGATTTTGTGGGTTGGCCCGAGATATAGGTGTGCTTGGGCTAAAAATTGACTGGGACATGCTAGGGAGGTTGGGGATCATCGCAGTGTGGTTCGTTTAAATTTTTGCGGCCATTTAGGTGGCAAATGAGCAAACGGTGCGAAGAGGGCGAAAACAGTACAAACGGTGCATTTTCAGGCCAAATCGATGTGCTATAGCCTACGATTTCTGGGGTGGGCTCGTGGTCTGAGCGTGCCGTGGGCAAAAAATTGATTGGGGCAGGCAAGGGAGGTTAGGGATCATCCTAGTGTGGTCAATTTAAATTTTTGTGCCTATTTGGGTGGAGAAACAAGCGAAACAGAGTGAATGGGCTATTTTTGGGCTAAATCAGATAGCTATATCCCGCGATTTCAGGGGTGGACCTAAGGTTCGACAGTGCTTTGGGCCTTTAATCGATAGGGGAATGCCAGGGAGGTTGGGGATCGACCCAGTGTGGTTCGTTTAAATTTTTGTGGCCATTTGGGTAGACAAACAGGCAAAACAGTGAGAACGGGGCATTTTCGGGCTAAATCAATGTGCTATAGCCCACGATTTTGGGGTTGACCCCGGGTTCGTGGCCATTTGTGTTGTTAAACGGGTGAAACGATGCAAATGAGGTATTTTTGGGCCAAATTGGTGTGCTATAGCCCATAGTTTTGGGGTTGGACCCAACGTTCAGGCGTACTGTGGGTTAAAAATTGACCAGGGCGTGCCAGGGAGGTTGGGGATCATTCCAGTATGGTCCGTTTAAATTTTCATAGCCATTTGGGTGGACAAATGGGTAAAACAGCTCGAACAGGGCATTTTTGAGTCAAATTGGTGTGCCATAGCCCATGGTTTTATGGTGGGCCCAGGGTCTGGGTGTATTATGGCCCATATATTGATCGGGACATGCCATTGAGGTAGGGGATAGCCCCAGTATGGTCTTTTTAAATTTTTGTGGCTATTTGGGTGGAGAAACGTGGGAAACGACGCGAACAGGGCATTTTTGTGCCAAATTGGTGTGTTGTAGCCCACGGTTTTGGGGGTGGGCCTGGGGTCCAGTTATTCTGTGGGTCCATTTAGTTTTTTGTGGCCATTTGGGTGGACAAATGGGCGAAACAGCACGAACGGGGCATTTTCGGTCCTAGTCGGTGTGCTATAACCCATGGTTTTGGGAATGGGTTCGGTGTTCGAGCGTGCTGTGGGCCAAAAATCGATCGGGTCGTGCCAGAAAGGTTGGGGATCGTCCTAGTGTAGTCCATTTTATTTTACGTGACCATTTGGGCGGACAAACGGGTGAAGCGAAGCAACGGGGCATTTTCTAGACAAATCGGTGTACTATAGCCCACAGTTTTGGGGGTGCCAGGGAGGTTGAAAATCATCCCAGTGTGGTCCATTTTATTTTTTGTGGCCATTTGGGTGGACAAACTGGCGAAATGGCGCAAATGGGGCACTTTTGGGAAAAATTATTGTGCCATAGCCCTCGATTTTGGGGTTGGCACGGGGTTCGGGTGTGCATTGGGTTAAAAATTGATCGGGGCATGGTAATGAGGTTTAGTATCATCCCAGTATGTTCCGTCTAATTTTTTGTGGCCATTTGGGTGGACAAACGAGTGAAACGGTGCAAATGGGGAATTTTTGGGCCAAATTGGTATGCTATAGCCCACGGTTTTGGGGTTGGGCCAAGGGTCCAGGTGTGTTGAAGGCTGAAAATTGATCGAGGCATGCCAGGAATGTTGGGGATCATCCCAGTGTGGTTCGTTTATTTTTTCGTGGCCATTTGGGTGGACAAATGGGCGAAACGGCGCGAACGGGGCTTTTTTTGGGCCAAATAGGTGTGCTATGGCCCATTTTTTTGGGGGTGGGCCTGCGTCCATACGTGGTGTGGACCAAAAATTGATCGGGGCATGCCAGGGATGTTGGGAATCATTCCAGTGTAGTCCGTTTATTTTTTCGAGGCCATTTAGGTGGATAATCGGGCGAAACAGCTCAAACAGGGCATTTTTAGGCTAAATCAGTGTGCTATAGCCCACGGTTTTAGGGGTGGGCCCAGAGTTTGGGTGTGCTGTGGGCCAAAAATTTATCGGGACATGCCAGGGTGGTTGCGGATCATTTTAGTGTGATCCATTTAATTTTTAATGGCCATTTGGGTGGACAAACAGGCGAAATAGCGTGAACAAGGCATTTTCGTGTCTAATCAATGTGCTATAGCCTACGGTTTTGGGGGTGGGCCCAGGGTCCGGGCATTTCATGGGCCAAAAATTGAACGTGGTATGGTAGGGAGGTTGAGATTCATCCCAGTATGAGCCATTTAATATTTCATGGCTATTTGGGTGGACAAACGGGAGAAACGACGCTAACGGGGCATTTTTGGGCCAAATCGGTGCGCTGTAACCTACGGGTTTGGAGGTGGGCTCGGGGTCCAGGTGTGCTATATGCCAAAAATTAATCTGGGTTTGCCAGAGAGGTTGCCAGAAACAACTTGAACAGTGCATTTTCGGGGCTAATCGGTGTGCTATAGCCAACGATTTTGGGAGTGGGCCCGGCTTTCGAGTGTGTTGCACACTAAAAATCGACCGGGTTGTGCCAGAGAGGTTGGGGATCATCCTAGTGTAGTCCATTTTATCTTTCATGGGCGGTTGGGTGGACAAACGGCTGAAACGGTGCGAACAGGGCATTTTGGGGCTAAATTGGTATTCTATCGCCCACGGTTTTGGGGGTAGACTCGGGGTACGGGCATTTTGGGGGCCAATAATCGACCGGGGCGTGCTAGGGAGGTTGGGGATTGTCCTAGTGTGGTTCATTTAATTTTTTGTGGCCATTTGGATGGACAAATGGGCGAAATAGCGCAAAAGGTTTTGGGGGTAGGCCCGGGGTCCGGGCGTGTTGTGGGCCAAAAATTGACCGTGGCGTGCTAGGGTGGTTAAGGATATTTCCAGTATGATATGTTTAATTTTTCGTGGCCATTTGGGTGGACAAATGGGGTAAACGGCATGAACGGGGTATTTTTGAGCCAAATCTATATGCTATAATCCATGGGTTTTGGGGTGGGCCCAGGGTCCAGGTGTGCTATAGGCCAAAAATTTTTTGGGACGTGCCAGGGAGGTTATGGATCATCCAAGTGTGGTCCGTTTAATTTTTCGTGGCCATTTGGGTGGACAAACGGGCGAAACAACTCGAACAGGGCATTTTTAGGCCTAATCGGTGTGCTATAGCCCATGGTTTTGGGTGTGGGCCCGGGGTTCGAGTGTTCTGTTGTCCAAAAATTAATCAGATCGTGCTAGGGAGTTGGGGATTGTCCTAGTATAGTCCATTTTATATTTCGTGCTATTTGGGCGGACGAACGGGGCATTTTTGGGGAAATCGATGTGCTATAGCCTACCATTTTGGGGGTGGACTCGGGGTCCAGGCGTGCTGTGGGGCAAAAATCGCCCGGGCATGGCAGGGAGGTGGGGAATTATCCCAGTGTGGTCCATTTAATTTGTTGTGGCAATTTGGGAGGATAGACGGGCAAAATGGCATGAACGAGGCTTTTTCGGGCAAAATTGGTGTTCTATTGCCTATGGTTTTGAGGGTGGGCTTGGGGTCCAGGCGTACTATGTGCTGAAAATCAATTGGGGCATGCTAGAGAGGTTGGAGATCATCCCAGTGTGTTTTGTTTAATTTTTGTGGATATTTGGGTGGACAAATGGACAAAACAGCATGAACGGGGCATTTTCGAGCTAAATCGATGTGCTATAGCCCACGTTTGCATGGGTGGGCCAAAGGTTCGGGTGTGCTGTGGACGAAAAATTGATCGGGGCATGTCAGGAAGGTAGGGGATCATCCCAGTGTGGTCCGTTTAGATTTTCGTGGTCATTTAGGTGGAGAAACGGGCAAAACTGCTCGAACGAGGCATTCTTGAGCCGAGTCGATATGCTATAGCCCATGAATTTAGGGGTGGGCCTGGGGTACGGGAGTGTTGTGGGCCAAAAATTAATCGGGGTGTGCCAGGGAGGTTGGGGATCTCTCTATGTGGTCCGTTTATTTTTTCGTTGCCATTTGAGTGGACAAACAGGCGAAATGACATAAACGGGGCATTTTTGGGCCAAATCAGTGTGCTATAGCCCACGGTTTTGGGTGTGGGCCCAGGGTCCGGGCGTGCTGTGTGCCAAAAATTGATTGGGGTATGCCAGGGAGGTTGGGGTTCATCCAAGTGAGTTCCTTTTATATTTAAGTGGCCATTTGGGTGGAGAAACAGGCAAAACTGTGCGAATGATGTATTTTTAGGCTAAATTGGTATGCTATAGAACACGATTTTTGGGATGGGCTTGGGATCCAGGCATGCTGTGGGCCAAAAATCATGTAGGGCGTGCCAGGGAGGTTGGGGACCATCCTAGTGTGGTCTGTTTAAATTTTTGCGGCCATTTCGGTGGACAAACGGGCAAAACGATGTGAATGGGGTATTTTTGGGATAAATCGATGTGCTATAGCGCACTGTTTTGGGGGTGGACCCGAGGTTCGGGTGTGTTGTGGGGGAAAATTAATCGGGGCATGCCAGGGAGTTGAGGATTATCCCAGTGTGGTCTGTTTAAATTTTTGTGGCCATTTGGGTGGACAAACAGATGAAACAACGCGAATGAGGTACTTTTCAGCAAAGTCGGTGTGCTATAGCCCACGGTTTTAGGGGTGGGCCCGGGGTCCTGGCGTGCTATGGACCAAAAATTGACTAGGGACTGCAGGGAGGTTGGGGATTATCGCAGTGTGGTCCATTTAAATTTTTATGGCCATTTGGGTGGACAAATAGGTGAAACGATGTGAATGGGAAATTTTCATGCCAAATTGATCTGCTATAGTCTACGGTTTCGGGAGTTAGCTCGGTGTCCAGGCGTGCTATGGGCCAAAAATCGACTGGGGCATGCTAGGGAAGTTGGATATCTTCCCAGTGTGGTCCATTTAAATTTTCGTGGCTAATTGGATGGACAAATGGGAAAAGCGACGTAGAAGGGGTATTTTCGAGCCAAATCGGTGTTCTATAGCACATGGTTTTGGGGTGGGCCCGGGGTCCGGGTGAGATATTGGTAAAAAATCGATCGGGGTATGCCAGGGAGGTTGGGGATCATCCAAGTATGGTCCATTTATATTCAAGTGGCCACTTGGGTGGAGAAAAGGGCGAAACGGCATGAACGGGGCATTTTTGGGCTAAATCAGTGTGCTATAACACATGATTTCGGGGATGGGCTCGGGGTCCGAGCATGCTGTGGGCCAAAAATTAGTCGGTTGTCAGGGAGGTTGGGAATCGTCCCAGTGTGTTCCGTTGAAATTTTCATGGCTATTTGGGTGGACAAATGGGCGAAACGGTGTGAACGGGGCATTTTTCAGGACAAATCGGTGTGCTATTTCGTGGTGGATCAGGGTTCGGGCATGCTGTGGGTAAAAAATTGATCGGGGTACACCATAGAGGTTGGAGATCATCCCAGTGTGGTCCATTTGATGTTTCATTGCTATTTGGGTGGACAAAAGGCGAAACAGCGCGAACGGGGCCCTTTTAGGCCAAATCGGTGTGCTATAGCCAATGGTTTTTGGGGTGGGCCCAAGGTTCGAGCATGTTGTGGGACGAAAATCGATCGAGGAGTGCCAGGGAGGTTGGGGATCGTCTCAATGTAGTCCATTTATTTTTTCATTGCCATTTGGGTAGAGAAACGGGTGAAACGGCATGAACGGGGCATTTTAAAGCCAAATCGCTATGCTCTAGCCCACGGGTTTGGTGGATGGCCCGGGGTCCGGGCGTGCTGGGTGCTAAAAATTGACCGGGGTATGCTAGGGAGGTTGGGGTTCATTCAAGTGAGTTCTTTTTTTATTTAAGTGTCCATTTGGGTGGAGAAACAGGCAAAACTACATGAACGGGGTATTTTTGGGCCAAATTGGTATGCTATAGCGCACGATTTTGAGGGAGGGCTCGAGATCTGGGCATTTTGTGGGTCAAAAATCATTTAGGGCATGCTAGGGAGGTTGGGGACCAGCCTAGTATGGTCTGTTATAATTTTCGTGGCCATTTCAGTGGACAAACGTGTAAAATAGTGTGAACGAGGCATTTTTGGGACAAATCAGTGTGCTATAGTCCGGATGTGCTGTGGGGGAAAAATCAATCGGGGCATGCCAGGGAGTTGGGGATCATCCCAGTCTGTGTCCATTTGGGTGGACAAGCAGATAAAACAGCGCGAATGGGGTACTTTTGGGCCAAATCGGTGTGTTATAGCCCATGGTTTCGGTGGTGGGCCTGGGGTCCGGGCGTGCTCTGTGCTGAAAATTGAGTGGGGAGTGCAGGGAGGTTAGGGATCATCATAGTGTGGTCCATTTAAATTTTTATGGCCATTTGGGTGGACAAACGGGTGAAATAACGTGAATGAGTCATTTTCATGCCAAATCGATGTGATATAGCCTACGGTTTGGGGAGTTAGCTCGGGGTCCGGTCGTACTGTGGGCCAAAAATTGACTGAAGCATGCTGGGGAAGTTGGAGATCTTCCCAGTGTGGTCCGTTTAAATTTTTGTGGCTAATTAGGTGGATAAACGGGAAAAACGACGTGAAAGAGGTGTTTTCAAGCCAAATAGGTGTTCTATAGCCCATGGTTTTGGGGGTAGGCTCGGGGTCTGGGTGAGATATTGGTCAAAAATCAATCGGGGCATGCCAGGGAGGTTGGGGATCATCCAAGTATGGTCTGTTTATATTTAAGTCGCAACTAGGGTGGAGAAAAGGGCGAAACGACACAAACGGGGCATTTTTGGGCTAAATCGGTGTGGTATAGCACACGATTTCGGGGATGGGCTCGGGGTCTGAGTATGCTGTGGGCTAAAAATTAGTCGGGGCATGTCAGGGAGGTTGGGGATCATCACAGTGTGTTCCGTTGAAATTTTTGTGGCTATTTGGGTGGATAAACAGGCAGAAATAGTGTGAACGGGGCATTTTTGGGGACAAATCGGTGTGCTATTTCGGGGTGGACCGGGGTTCGGGCGTGTTGTGGGCAAAAAATTGATCGGGGCATGCCAGGGAGGTTGGAGATCGTCCCAGTGTGGTCCGTTTAAAGTTTCATTGCTATTTGGGTGGACAAACAGGCGAAACAACGCAAACGGGGCACTTTTAGGTGAAATCGGTGTGCTATAGCCCATGGTTTTGTGGGTGTCCAGGCGTGCTGTGATTCAAAAATTGATCGAGGAGTGCCAGGGAGGTTTGGGATCGTCTAAGTGTAGTCCATTTAAATTTTCGAGGCCATTTGGGTAGAGAAACAGGCAAAACGGCATGAACGGGACATTTTTGGGCCAAATCGCTATGCTATAGCCCGCATTTTTAGAGGTGGGCCCGGGTTCTAGGCGTACTGTGGGCCAAAAATAGATTGGGGTGTGCCAGGAGGTTGGGGATCATCCCAGTATGGTCCATTTTTTTTGTGGCCATTTGGGTGGACGAACGAGCGAAACGGCCCAAACGGGGAATTTTTGGGCCAAATCGGTGTGCTACAGCCCACGATTTCGAGGGTCGGCCCGGGTCCGGACATACTGTGGGCCTAAAATTGATCGAGGCATGCCAGAGAGTTGGGGATCATCTCAGTGTGGTCCTTTTAATTTTTTGTGGCCATTTCGGTGGACAAACGGGTGAAACGGCTTGAACGGGGCATTTTTTGGACAAATCGGTGTGCTATATACCACGGTTTTGAGGCTGTGTCCGGGGTCTGGCCATTCTGTGGGCCAAAAATCAAACGAGGCATGCCTGGGATATTGGGGATCATCCCAGTGTGTTCCCTATTAATTTTTCATTGCCACTTGCATGGACAAACTGGCGAAACTGCGCGAACGAATTATTTTTTGGGCCAAATCAATGTGCTATAACCCACGGTTTTGGGGGAAGGCCCGAGGTCCGGGCGTGTTGTAGGCTAAATATCGACCGCGGCGTGTTATGGAGATTAGAGATCGTCCTTCTAACACCCCATATTTTTGTGTGTACTTGTTTTATTTATATGGAACTTGACCTATCTTTGTGGTGTAGATGGAGTTCAAAATACTTCCCATGTGGTTTAATGTGACCAAGTATATACAAATTTTGAGTTAGATTAAAGAGTTAAGAACTAAAAAATGAGTATGTTGTTAAGTTGCTTTCTTGACTTATTTAAGCTAGTAGGTGGATCACTTACTTGAGCTATTTGGAAAAAGTTAATGGGATCAAGACAATGTGTTAGATTAGGACTTATATTAATGTACTTATTTGAGCCCAAATTAAGTAAAATCGTAAGAAAATGGAGAAAAGAGGTCCAATACTCAAATCTGCCAAATACCAAGTTAAAGAGAAGAAAAGAAGGAAAAATTGGTTACTAAGGCCCAATAGTTTTTGATCCACAAAGGCCCAATATATTGGGAAAGTGTATACATCAATTAATTGACAAAATATGTCCCAAAAGTAGTCAATAAATTCGTCCAAGAGCAGCTCCTATTTATGGATTGAAATCAACAATTTTTCTCATTTTAACTTGGACAAAATTTCCAGCTTTCTAGTTTTTTCTCTCTTGTTCTCTCTTGGCTATGAAACAACCCGATAATTCCACAAGGGTTCTTGGGATTGAACTTCCTTCCAAGCTAAATCTAAGTGAACAATTCATGAGCTTGTACCGTGGAAACTATGTGTTCTTTAAGATTAATTTCCGGACAGCCCTCTCTATAAGTTTGGGCAGTCCATTGTTCTTAGTTATTAAGGGATTTCTCTTTTCTCCTTTGATGTATTTGTGACGGTATTAAGCTATTGAGGAAATACACATTAAGACACTAAAATACCAAGGAAATCAAGGTATGGTTGCTGTCCACTTTTGTCCTTTTTCCATATACATGTGTTGATAGAGGATTGCACATATTGGGTTTCTATTAAAGGGCGATTGGGTGTTGTTGCGAACTGTTTTCTGTGTTTGTGTTGTGGGATGCCTGGTTGCTATTGGGTAAAGGTGTGATTAGTTTGTATTGAATTATAAAAGATGGACGTGGTGATACACCACTGAATTTATGATTGTATATGTCTATTGCTCATTTTGTTTTGTGTGTGTTGATTGGAAGGTGAAATGAAGCCGAGGTTGTGTCGGGGGGATATTATATGAATATGTATGGTATGTGTCTATAATTGGAGTATAAGAGAGTTAAAGTGACACCCTTTGTTGATAAATTAAGGGCTTACTTCCCGGCCACTAGTTTGGTGAAGTTAAATAGCCAAAATGTGACGTTTTGTTGCTAATATTAGTTTGCCATATATTTCATTGTAGATAAGTAATCTAAAGTGCGGGAAGTCAAGTTGGGCTGGTATTGGAGTTTTACAACCAGGTATGTAAGGCATACTCTATTTTGCACTCTTGGCGTGAAAATGGATACTTGTTCCATCGAGTAAGCTTCCAAGGTCATCCAAAAACACGTGCTACATAATAACACCTATGATATCCCATGTTACTAATGAACTTATTCCCACTCTCTAATGTGTTAAACCACCTCAATACATGCTTGCTACCAATCCTACTGGATCAGCCGTTGCATCATCATCATCGGTACCTTATTTAGGTAGGGGTTCATAACCTATGGGCTGTGTTTGGGGTGATAAAGGAGCAACTAGTTCTAGTGGAGTTTAGAATCGTACGTATGCTCTAGCGGATTGACAAAATTTAGAAGCTTATCCAGATGTGGTTACAGGTATGTTGTCTATCTGTTCACTTGACGTATATGCATTAATTGATCCCAGTTCTACCTTATCATATGCCACTCCATTGGTTTCTGGAAAGGTCAAAAGATCACCAGAATTGCTACCTAAGCCATTAGAAGTATCTACACCTGTTGGGGAATCCATTATAGCTAGAAGGGTTTATCGAAATTGTATTATAATTATTTGTGGTCGCGATACAATGAATGATCTTGTTAAGCTGGAAATGGTAGATTTTGATGTTATAATGGGTATGGTTTGGTTGGAGTCTTGTTATGCCATAATAAATTGCCGAACTAAATGGGTGTATTTCCATTTTCCAAAGGAGGCAGTCCTTAAATGGAGAGGCAATATTGGTGCGCCAAGAGGTAAATTTATTTCTTATTTTAAGGCAAAAATAATGATTTCCAAAGGTTACATATATCATCTAGTTAGAGTGAAGGATACAGATGAGGAGCCACCAACTCTTCAAACTATTCCTGTGGTAAATGAATTTCCTGATGTATTTCCTGAAGACCTTCTAGGTTTGCCTCCTAAACGAGAAGTGGAGTTTGGTATTGATGTGATTCCAGGCACCTAACCAATCTCCATTCCTCCGTATAGAATGACCCCGGCAGAATTACAAGAATTGAAAGAGCAATTAAAAGACTTTCTAGAGAAAGGATTCATAAGGCCTAGTATGTCCCCCTGGGGCACACCAGTGTTATTTGTGCGTAAGAAAGATGGTTCATTGAGATTGTATATTGACTACCGGCAACTGAATAAGGGGACTATTGAAAATAAATATCCCCTCCCAAGAATTGATGATTTATTTGATCAGTTACAAGGTGCCAAATGCTTCTCAAAGATTGATTCGAGGTTAGGTTACCACTAAGTGAGGGTCAAAGAGAAGAATATATCCAAGACAGCTTTTCGAACATGGTACGATCATTATAAGTTCCTATTCATATCATTTTGCTAACAAATGCAACCGCAGCTTTTATGGATTTGATGAATAGAGTGTTTAAGCCATTCTTAGATGTGTTTGTGATAGTTTTTAAAAATGATATTCTAGTTTATTCCAGATCAGAAGAGAACCATGCCAATCATTTACGATAGGTATTGCAGATTCTTCGTGATCGCTAGCTATATGCAAAGTTCTCTAAATGTGATTTTTGGTTAAAATTGGTGGCATTCTTGGGTCATATTGTATCTAGTGAAGGAATAAAGGTTGATACTTAAAAGATAGAAGCCATGAAGAGTTGGCCAAGGCCTATAATGCCTACAGAGATTCATAGTTTTCTTGGGTTGGTAGGCTATTATAGAAGGTTTGTTGAAGGTTTTTCTTCAATTTCTGCACTTTTTACCAAGCTAACACACAAAGCATCCAAGTTTCAATGGAATGATGCCTGTGAAAGGAGTTTCCAGGATCTGAAGAATAAGTTGACTTCTACACCCGTATTGGTACTTTTAGAAGGCACAGAAGGGTATGTAGTGTATTGAGATACTTCAAGAATTGGCTTAGGATGTGTATTAATGCAGCATGGTAAAGTAATAGCATATGCCTCCAGACAATTGCGGCCACATGAGAAAAACTATCCTATGCACGATCTCGAGCTAGCAGTAGTTATATATTCTTTAAAGATATGGCGCCACTACTTGTATACGATTCATGTTGACATATATATTGATCATAAGAGTTTGCAATATATCTTTAGCTAGAAGGATCTAAATTTGAGGCAACGGAGGTGGCTTGAACTATTAAATGACTATGATATTGATATCTTGTATCATCCAGGGAAAGCAAATGTGGTAGCTGATGCACTATGTCGTAAGGCTATGATAGAGTCTATAGAAAGGAAAAGGATGATTAAAGATCTCCACCAACTATCTAATTTGGGGGTTCGCCTTCTTGACACTCCAGATGAAGGGCTTATTGTGCATAATGCAGCAGAATCTTCATTAGTAGCTAAAGTAAAAGAGAAGCAATATGTAGATACAATTTTATTATAGCTTAAGGAGAATGTACAATGTGGTACGACTAAGGTATTTGAGCTTACATGGGAAGGAGTACTTCAGTCCCAAAATAGATTATATGTGCCTAATGTAGACGGGCTAAGAAAGAGGATTATGACAGAGGCACATCATTCGAGGTATTTCATTATCCAGGGTTAACTAAGATGTATCAATATTTGAAAGAAATATATTAGTGGAGTGACATGAAGAAGAACATTGCAGAATTTATAGCCGAATGTCCATATTGTCAAAGAGTTAAAGTAGAGCACCAGAAACTCGGGGGTTATATGCAATGCATAGATCTTCCAATCTGTAAGTGAGACATGATCAACATGGATTTCATCACTGTTTTGCCTCGTACATCTCAAAATTTTGATTCCATATAGGTGATAGTTGATAGGCTTACCAAATCTGCACACTTCCTACCAGTAAATACCACTTACACAGTTGAAGAGTATGTGAAATTGTACATTAAAGAGATAGTTTGACTACATGGAGTGCCAATCTCTATTATATCAGATTGGGAAACCCAATTTACTACAAATTTTTGGAAGTCTTTTTAGAGGAATTTGGGAACACAAGTGAATCTGAGTATAACTTTTCACCCTCAAACAGATGGACAAGCAGAACGTACCATTCAAACACTTAAAGATTTGCTACGAGCTAGTGTATTAGACTTTAAGGGTAGCTGGGATGATCATTTTCCTCTTATCAAGTTTGCCTACAACAATAGCTATCATTCAAGTATCAAAATGGCACCATATAAAGCTTTGTATGGAAGAAAGTGTAGATCACCAATTGGATGGTTTGAAGTGGGTGAAACTGCCTTGTTCGGACCAGATCTTATTTATTAAGCTATGAAAGAGGTTAAAGTAATTCAACAGTGGCTGGAAATAGTTCAAAGTCGACACAACTCATATGCAGATATTAGAAGAAGAGGGCTAGAGTTTTCTATCGGTGATTGGGTATTCTTGAAGGTTTCACCAATGAAAGGGGTGATGAGATTTGGTAAGAAAGGAAAACTAAGTCCACGTTATATAGGCCCATATAAGATTATTCAGAGGTTTGGCCAGGTCGCATATGAGTTAGAGCTACCCCAAGAGCTCTCAGCAGTACATCTGGTATTTCATGTCTCAATGCTTTGAAAGTGAATCGGAGATCCATCACATATCACTTCTACTAAAGACGTAAAAGTCATGGAAGATCTAATCTATGAGGAAATACCTACTGCCATTCTAGATCGACAAGTTAAGAAGATAAGGAATAAAGAAATAGCATCTGTAAAAGTACTTTGGAGAAACCAGCAAGTGGAGGAGATCACATGGGAAGCTGAGGAA